>NC_057398.1:14944534-15201781 GCF_019320065.1 Cervus canadensis | reverse complement strand
ATACATAGAGAAGGAGAATGACAATGCAAATGTGACAAAGGATCCGTTTACAAGAATTTTCTGTATTATTCTTGCAACTTTTCTGTAATGCTTTAAACTACTTCAAAATAAAAAGTAAAAAACAGATAATCCACACGAAAGTCTTTTGTATACGCTTGTAAAGTTGTCACACAATTAAAAAGAACTCTATTCTTAGTTGCCACATGATGCAGCAATCCCACTCCTGGGCGTATATCCAGAAAAGACTAGAATTCAAAAAGACGCATGCATATCAGTGTTCATAACAGCACTATTCACAATAGTCAAGACAGGGAAAGAACCTAAAACCTGGTGGTTGAGTTGTTAAGAATCTGCATGCCAATGTAGGGAACTCAGGTTCGATCCCTAGTACAGGAAGATTCCACGTGCCATGCTGCGGAGCAGCTAAGCCCGCACACTGCAGCCCCTGAGCCCGCACATCTAGAGCCCATGCTCCGCAACAAGAGAAGCCACCACAATGAGAAGCCCGCACACCCCAACAAAGAGGAGCGCCCACTCGCCGCACTAGAGAAGGCCTGCCTGCAGCAACAAAGGCCCAGCGCAGCCAAAAGATAAAATAAATAAATACATTTTTTAAAAAGTCCATTGACAAATGAATGGATAAAGAAGATATAGTACAAATATACCATGGAATACTTCTCAACTGTAAAAAAAGAATGAAATAATGCCATGTGCAGCAACATGAATGGGCCTAGAGATTATCATACTAGATGGAGTAAATTAGAAAGAGAAAGACAAATACCATATGCTATCACTTATACATGGAATCTAAAACGTGACAGAGATAAATTTATCTACAAAACAGACACAGAGAACAGACTCGTGGTTGCCAAAAAGGAGAGGAGGTGGAAGAGGAATGGATTGGGAGTTTGGGATTCACAGATGCAAGCTATTAAATAATAGGATATACAACATATATATATTTATATATGGAGAAGGAAATGGTATATATACTTTATATATATATATGACTATATATATTAAATATGGGATAAACAACAAGGTCCTACTGGATAGCACAGGGAACTATATTCAATATTCTGTGATAAACCATAATGGAAAAGAATATGAAAAAGAATGTATGATATGTATATACAAACTGAATCACTGCTGTACTGCAGAAATTAACACAACATTGTAAATCAACTATACTTGAATAAGTTTTTTTTTTTTTTTAAAGAACTCTATTCCTAAACTAAAAAAAAAAAATCCAATGAGAAGTATAGACAAGTAAGCTTGCAAACCTTGGGGGCTGGAGTTCTAACACATTAATCTTGAGAAATGACCCCAATGAAGTCAAGATCAGAGAAGGAGTTGTCAGCATTAAACATGATTAACTAAATGTGAATTAAGAGCACAAGAAATTCCCCTTTGTTTCAACATTCCTGAAATTACACTTTACTAAGAGATTGGCACTTTCATAATCAACATAATTCCCTCAAATCCGTTTTGGAAATAGGTGAAGTATAAGTAAATTAACAGATGTATGATTCTTATCTTGGTCTCTTTCTCAGCCACATGCATTGCATTAGCCAATTATTTCAGAAACATCCAACCAGACTAAAAATGGCAACTCTTCAATCTACTTGTCTTACACTCTGCCCTCCATTATGAAATCCCCTTCCTTTCTCTAAAGATCAAAACATCAGTTTTTTAGTTTCTTTCAGATTTTAAATGGAAACTTATGAGTAGATCATCTTGGGGATTATATTCGAACTGTCAACGGAAGATGACACAACATTTTTTCCAGTCTCCCAACATCCAGAATACTGGTGGTGACAATCCAAGAAGTCAATATAGTTAAAAAACCAAACCGATTTTGGCTTAAATTTAAAATTTGTGTTTATTACGGTATTTTAAAATATGACTTCTCTCCCTGCTTTTTGGACATAATTTATGTTCATTCCACTCTTGCTCATATTCTCTAGTTCACAAGAACAGTAGTTATTGTAGACAGAAAGGAAAATGACAGGGCAACTAAAAATTTAAGCTTAGGGTTGCCAAACACTCTGTTTTTGACCAATTGCTGGAGGAAAGAACTTCAAGATTTCTTTGGAGTTGGGCCTGTCTTTACTCCAAAAGTGCTGGCCACCTGTCACAGAGGCACCCACAGAGGTTGGGGCCTGACTTTGGGCAACTGAAACAAAGGATCATCAGCTTCCAGGAGATGAATTGCAACTGCCAAGCAGGGAGCCAGTGATACCCTACAGCCAGGGGAAGCAAAGACAACAGACCAGTGGGGAGGAGGGTCTGGTTTTAATTTTCCGTGGCACCATGCAGCAGCTCAGAGAAGGGCCACAAATTGGGAGAAGGCCATGGCTTGACATATAATCACCAGTGGCAGCAAACCTACCGAGGAAGCCGGTGGTGATCCAAAGGCTACTGCAGCCTTTTCAAGAAACAATTCAGAACTGGTCAGAACAATACCATCTATATTTCACTTCCCTCTTAGTGCACATCCCCACCTAGAGCTGAACACAGAGACACTGTGAACCCTTCCAAGTGAATGTTTGCTACGCAAGTGTCGACCACATGGTTTGTTTTGAGAGCCTATTTAACTGAAAGATGGAATCCGGGCCAGAAAAGCTTTCATTTTGGCACCCCTTCTCCAACATAGCTTCCCTGATGGCTTAACTGGGAAAGAGAAATTATCCAGAAAGAAACAGCAGACTGGAGACCATTCTGCTATTCACCATCTCCTGTCTCCTCCCAACCTCCAGTGACCTTCGAAGCTGTGTGATGCACAGAGACCCAGGCAGCCTCCGTCTCTACTAGCAGCTCTGATTTAAGATGCCAGCCAATACGTGCAAAGCCAACTTCCTCATTCCAATGGGCTGTCATGCTTTTTGATCCATGGTCAGAGATGACTCTAATTAGTAATCCAAGGTGTCACAATCTTACACTTTTAGTTTCCAGTGTAATTACGTAGTTAGGATCCTTATGAGATTCTCTTGCCTCATTTTTAGAGTGTGTAAACCCTATGTGTAAAATCCGTGTATCAGGCACAAGCAGGCAGCATTCTGATCTATTAGTTGATATGCTCCCAGACTGTTACCTAAACCAATAATAAAGATGACCTGACCACTATGGTTTGGCAGGAAATGCAAACTGGACAAATTCCCCCCACTTACACTGGCTGGGGGCACAGAATCTGCCTGCCTGCCAGTGTAGGAGCCACAGATCCAACCCTGGGGTCGGGGGGGTCCCCGGGAGGAGGAAATGGCAACCCACTCCAGTACTCTCGACTGGGAAATCCCATGGACAGAGGAGCCTGGAGGGCTGGGGTCAATAAGACTGCAAGGAGTTGGACATGACTGAGCTACTGAGCACACACACACACACTGGCTCTTATTATAAAACACTTTATTATAATTCAGAATACTGTTATCTCCAAGAAGGCTATAAGAGGAGAAGGGCAGAAAAAGAATGGTATTTCTTTGTCCTTCCTCATGCCTTCTGAGGATACATTTCTCAGATCCTGCTTCCCCAAAAAGAATGAAAAATAGAATAAAAAGGAAAAGAAAGAGAGCAGAGATTCCCTCAAACTTCTCCTGAATCCAGTCCATCACACCCACAGCATACAGCATTTCTGCTGCCTCCTTCTTTAGGATGGTGAGTGAGTACAAGTGTTTCTTGTTTTCGTTTGTTTGTTTGTTTTTGTTGCACTGGATCTTCCTTGTGGCACAAGGGGTTCCTGTGATGCACAGGCTTCTCTAGTTGTGGCATGCGGCTTAGTGGCCCTGTGACATGTGAGATCTTAGTTCCCCAACCAGGGATCGAACCTGTGTCCCCTGCATCGGTAGGGAGATTCTTAAACCGCTGGACCACCAGGGAAGTCCCCCAAGTAATTTTTTTAATCCATTATTCTTACAAGCATTTTTGTGCAGATGTCTTTATAAGTGTTTAAAAATATCATAAAACATTATCTGCTAATACAAACAGAGAAAAAGAATCTGCTTCATCAGAGATTTTGGTAGTCATGAAATCAAAAGGAAACTGTGTGTGTGGCATCCTGCAACATCTAGGGTTATTAGAGGAGAAAAATGAAAACACCATCATGGATACATTTCAAAATTCTTTTTCTTAAAAGTGAGAAAAAAGATTGAATCTAATTTACGTAATGAAGGGGATTACTCTTTGAAACAATGAATCACTTTTTTTTTACGGAATTTAGTATCATGACTGATAAACTGTATGTTTTCAGTGTGGATGTGGGAGTCAAAGAAATGTGAAATTCATCCTCACTGTGTACTTCAAAATGCACTCCATTTCCATCATCAAATAAGCAAAATAAGAGACAGGATCCTACAAAAGATAAGTCTAATTCCCCTGCCTCTGGGAAAAGAAGCATAAAATCTCAGTTTGGGTCCCAACTTTGTAACCAGACAAGGCCCAAAGGAACTGGGAGGAAATGCCTAGTTACCTTTGGGGGGCTCAGTATTATAATAAAACATAAATAGATAAAGTCAATACTGATGAAAGAATCTATTAAAATAACTTATTTACTCTTTGCTGAATATTTATTGAGCCCCTTCCCACTAGGCACCTCCATGCCAAAAACTGAGGGTACAATCAGAAGACAGGTCCTGTTAGCAGAGAGGTCATTAAAAACCTTTACAATGGACTTCCCTGGTGGCCTAGTGGTTAAGAATCCACCTTCCAGTGCAGGGGATGTGGGTTCAATCCTTGATTGGGGAACTAAGATTCCACATGCTACAGGGTACTAAGCCTGCATGCCACAACTAAGACCTGATGCAGCCAAAAATAGCAAAAGTAAATATTAAAAAAAGAAACCTTTACAAGAAAGCTCTGGAAGATACATGAAACCATACCACAGAGGTCTTGCCCAGATCACAGCCCCTGGAAGACCCTACTAGAAGGTGGTAAGGGCGGTTATAAGCCTTGAAAAATAGGCAAGTAAGAGTGGAGAGGAGACAGTCTGGATCCAGCAAAGTGCATTAACAAAGACCCAGAAATCAGAGAGAGTTGTGGTTCCCTGGAAGGCAGCTCAACAAGATTACAGAGTGAGACATAAAGGAGGGGTGAGGATGAAGGCGGCTGGAGAAACTAGCAGAATCCCTGTATCTTGAAGGGCTTGGTGGGCCATTTTGAGATATATAGACTTTACCCTCAAAGGCCACTGGAAGTTCAGAAGTAGCATAGCCTGCTTTTATTCAAAGAAAGATCATACAGCTTACAGTGTGGGTCATGGGTTGTTGGGGGTTGAGACTGAGGGCAGAGCAATCCATTGGGAGATGTGAGAGGACGGTGACTTGAACTAAGGACATGACAGAGAGGATAGGAAAAAGCAAAAAAAAAAAAAAAATCCACGGAGGATTAAGAAGCAGAGTGTGGCAGAATTTAACTAATAACTTGATGTGAATGGTAGCAGAGAGATCCATGTTTCTGTTGTGAGCAAACGGTGCATGGTGGGAGGCACATGGGAGATGGAACAGTATGAGAGGGTAGTGAGTTTAGTGTAAGATTTACAAATTAGAGGAATCTATGGACCATCCCCATGAAGATGACCACGGGGATATTAGGTATGTAGCTCTGGAAAAACAATCAGGCACAGAATTAAGAGTTGGGGGGGGGGGGTGGCGCTGGTCATCAACACACATATGGTAACTAAAGCTACAGGAATGGACAAGGCCACTTAAAATGAGGTTGTCCAGTGAGAAAAAGGTCCAATCTGGATTCCCTGGGTAACACTACTTTTGAGGAATATGAGGTGAGAAAGAAGTAAGCCAAAGAGAACACAACAAGTAAGAAGAAAATCAGGAGAGAGGAATTATGGATCCAAGAGAAGATACTGCTATAAAAAAAAGAAGAGTGTGGTCCACATGATGGGATGCAGCAAAAAGATCACTGTAGAGAAGCTGTCAAAGTGCGACCGGATTTAATAATAACTGTATTGTTGGCGATCTTGGCAAGGAAACTTTCAATGGAGAAGAGGTAGTGAAACCAGATTACAGAAACCAGAGGAATGAATGCAGGTAAGAATGCAAAACTGGCAAATTTTAAACCATTCTCTCAAAACACTTGAGGGTTCTAAGTCCTTGAGGACTTGACGCTATTGTATCCTCAGGTCTAATACACAACAAGCTAGAAATAAACATTCACTGAATTAATGTTAAGGGGAAGGAGATGAGACAAAAGGCTACTGGGAGGATAAAGTCAAGGAGGAAGATGGAATCCAGAGCAGAAATTGAGACATTTACTTTAGGAAGAAGAAATATCTCTTCTATCAAGATAGGATTAAAGGAGACAAGGAAATTGAAACCACTGTCATGCCCAGGTGACGCTAGTGGTAAAGAACCTGCCTGCCCATGCAGGAGATGTAAGAGATACAGATTTGATCCCTGGGTCAGGAAGATGACCTGGAGGAGGGAATAGTAACCCACTCCAGTGTTCTTGCCTGGAGAATCCCATGGACAGAGGAGCCTGGCAGGCTATGGTCCATAGGTTCGCAAAGAGTTGGACATGACTGAAGTGACTTAACACATATGCATGTCATCAAATGGCTTCCATTTTCTTGATGAATTCAGAAGCAAGGTGATGTGCTAAAAAGGTCAATGGAGATGATGGAGTAAGCAGATTTAGAAAAGTGGAGAGGAGAACAAAAATCAACTGGGAAACAGAAGGATCCACTGGGCCCACTTGAGGGTGAAGAGCTTGACTCGTGGCAAAATTAGCATGAGCGGGTGTTGGAGGATTAAGTAGAGAATGACATGACCCCAAAGTAGAGACTGCAGGAAGACTGATGTGGGATTGGGCTTTTTCTAAGTGCATAAAACAAAAAGACAAGGGCATCTGAGGTATTTGCAACTGGGCCAAACTAGAAGGAACTAAAGATGGAAGGGGCAAATAGGAACAATGAGGTCTTACAGGGGACAAAGATAAGAGTGTAGAGGGCATGGCAGAGTGAGAGTTGAAGCTTTCTTATAGGGGGAAGCTGTTAGTCACTCAGTTGTGCCCGAATCCTTGTGAACACGTGGACTGTAGCCCACCAGGCTCTCCTGTCCATGGAATTCTCCAGGCAAGAACACTGGAGTGGGTTGCCATTCCCTTCTTTGGGGGATCTTTCTGACCCAGGGATCAAAGCAAGGCCTCCTGTGTTGCAGGCAGATTCTTTACTGTCTTAGCTACCAAGGAGGCCCTATGTAAGGTAAACACGTATCTAATCCTGGTGCTTTTCTAAATGGCCTTAACTCGGAGCCATAACCAACCTCTGCCACTTTGTCCCATTGCCCCTCCAGGCTCTCAGAACACTGCCTTGTTCCTGAACCTCCTAGGCCTCTTCTGTGATTGCTGGGTTTCCAGAGGATAGACAGAAGCATTATTTTACTCACTTTCAGAGCAAAATTCTTACCATTAGAAAGATTATCCACAACATTGGTAAATGAAGAGATAAAAGTATACCTCCATATCTTCTCATTTGGTGAAAGGCAGAGGTTTTGTGCATTTTCCCTGCGTAGGTACATGTGGGACACTCTGAGTTCTGAAACCCACACAGCAAACGCCCAGCCCTGGGCCATGAACCAATATTGAAAATTAGACAAGAAGCTGCAGAAGGAGCCATGTGGCTGATGTGAAGAAGTGAGGCTTCAGGGGCAGATATAAGCCACTGTTCACAGGGCACCTCCTGAGCAAGTAGAGGATTCAGTAAATTAAATATTTGTGTAAAACTATGAAATATCCTGAGTCCCAGCAGCAGACTTCACAGATGTGCATGAAAGTCAAACAGAAATTCTAACTCATTATAATTTTTGACAGCACATTAACTTTAGTGAATATGCTGAAGATCTTAAAATGTCAGAGGTGATGCTATGAAAATGAATGCTTACTCCAAACCTCAAACTGTCATAGGTGGCTTTATTTACAGGCACATGGTGATTTCTGAGACCATATGCAGTTAATAAAATGTGACAAAATGGGTTTTTTATGGACTAAGTGACTCTTAGTTACTACATTTATCTCAGAGTCAAAATGATTTAAAAATTTCCACCATGACTATAAATTATCAGTCACTAAAATTTTTATCATTCACTGAATTACATCAAAGGTCCAGGAGCAAATTATATAGCAAGCCTGGAGTAGGGTGAGTTGTGCTGTGAATTGCTCTGCAAAGCAGACGGACAGAATGTTTTCAAAGCATTTTACTGGGGACATGAATGTGGGTGTTGAAGTACTATTTATAACTCTGAATTTGGGTATTTTTTTTTTTCAGTAGTGAGATTTCAGGGTTAAATAAGGATAAATTTCACTAATTCAGAAAGCCCTAATATGAAATTTAATTGAAAGAACAGCTAGTTTGTGAGATAATCAAAGGAAAAACAAGGTTCGCAGGGACTATTTGTACCACTTCAGTGGCAGAGTTGTACAAAAGGGTAGGAGCTGGGTTTGAAGTCTCAGGGCTTGGGCGGGACTGAATCAAGGTTCTGTGGGTCTTGAAGCCTATATAACTTGGGGAATCCACTTTAAGAAAAGGAATACAAGATTCCAAGTGCAAAATTAAGTGTGAAAGTGAATATTTACTTAGAATGAGAATTACTATATAAGTAATTATAACAAATAATAATAAATTTGTTTTATAATTGTCATTATAACAAATTTTCAAAGGCTGAGAAATGCCACAGACATTCAAAATCCAGAAAAATATATGTTATTAACTACCTGACATACTTCTATAAACTTACTTTCTTGAATTTTTGTTAAAAGGGCTATCATCAAAAAGTCTACAAATAATAAATGCTAGAGAAGATATGGAGAAAAGGGAACCTTCTTACACTGTAGGTGAGAATGTAAATTGGTGCAGTCACTATGGAGAACAGTATGGAGGTTCCATAAAAAACTAAAAATAGAGTCACCATATGATCCTGCAATCCCACTCCTGGGCATATATCCAGAGAAAACTCTAATTTGAAAAGATACATGCATCCTAATGTTCATAGCAGCACTATTTACAAGTAATCTAAATGTCCATTGACAGATGAATGGATAAACAAGATGCACATTATTCCATTGTGTATGGAATAATACTCAACCATAAAAAATAATGAAATAATGCCATTTGCGGCAACATGGATGGACCTAGAGATTATCATACTAAGTGAAGTAAGTCAGACAAAGACAAATATCATGTGATATTGCTTATATGTGCAACTTGAAAACTGCAAATGAACTTATTACAAAATAGAAATAGAGCCACAGATATAGAAAACAAACAAATGTACGGTTGCCAAAGGAGAAAGGATGAGATGGATGAATTAGGAGTTTGGGATTAATATATACACACACCACTAAAATAGATAAGCAACAAGGACCTACTGTATAGCACAGGGAACTATACTCAATATTTTGTCATAACCTATAAGGAAAAAGAATCTGAAAAAGAACATACATACTAAATGTATAGATAAGAATATAGGTGTGTGTGTGTATGCGTGTGTATGCACACACCGAATCACTGTGCTCTACACCTGAAACTAACACAACATCGTAAGGCAATTGGATGTGTATGTGCTAAGTCACTTCAGTCGTGTCTGACCCTTTAGGACCCTATAGACTGTAGCCCGCCAGGCTCCTCTGCCCATGGGATTCTCCAGGCAAGAATCCTGGAGTGGGTTGCCATGCCCTCCTCCAAGGGATCTTCCCAACCCAGGGACAGAACCCACATCTTTCATGCCTCCTACATTGTCAGCAGGTTCTTTAAAACTAGCACCACCTTTTTATTATTAACAGTGTGGAAAGCTTTCTCATTATTTCACTGAGCTGCTGACAGTTTTGAGTGTCGTTTCAAATGGATCCACCAGACTTTGTGAGGCCAGGATGCCTTCTATCTGCCACGACACAAGCTGAGGTGTTGTGATGCAGAAAGCTTGCACGTACTCAGACATACTACCTCTGGTTGTGATCTCCAGAGAGCAATTCTAATATATTCTGTTCCATGCACTTCCCACTGGAGAAAAGAAAAGCGTCCAATAGTCTTACAATTACATTCAATTATAGTCACTGTATTATCAAGTATGTTTCTGATAGAAGAGAAGTTTAGTTTTGACCAGGAATTAATGAGAGAAATAAATCATCAGTTTAAAATTTTTCATGCCTGATGACTGAAAGTATTTTCCAGAGATAAGTACCAATCATTGTTTCTCCTCTGCACCTCACTTACTTCTGAGATCAGCCACACAGCAGAACCTTTGGTCCATTATCTGGGTATAAAGTAGACCACAGAGTAATAAACTACATACAGAAGTGACCACGAACTATCCCACTATCCCCAAACTAAGTTCATCCCCCTTAATTAGATTCCAGATAACCCCCTGCCATTCTATCACTGCCTGAAACAAGGGGAAGAAGGATGGAGAGCAAGATGCCTAAGTGGTCCTTGGACCACTGCTGATGGAATATTTTCCTTTTGCACATTTCACCCAAACAGATGAGAACACATTGCAATGGCGCCCTGCAGGAGGACTGAAGCTTAAGCCTGCTCAACTTCCAAGTCAATCTGCCTCTGACCAGAGTCAGGTCACTGCTCTGCCACTAAGCCCATGGCTCTGGAAAAATCTCAATTTGTCTTAACTTCAGTTTCCCCTCTGTAAGATGAGGCTGCCACTAACAGTAGGTATTTCACGGGGTTGTTGTGAGCTCTGAATGAGTTAACTCACAGGAAGTGTTATCATAACACTCAGCGCACTGTAAGTATTTGATAGACATTAGTTCTCAGCCTTAAGTAAAGGGTAAAATACTGCAGGGTACCATATAAGATAATGGGCTTTCCAGGTGGTGCTAGTGCTAAAGAACCCACCTGCCAATGCTGGAGATGCTAGAGACGCGATTCCATCCCTGGAAGATCCCCTGGAGGAGGGCATGGCAACCCAATCCAGTATTCTTGCCTGGAGAATCCTATGGACAGAGAAGCCTGGAGGGCTATGGTCCATAGGGCTTCAAAGAGTCGGACACGACTGAAGTGACTTAGCATGCAAGCATATAAGATAATAAATGTGTGCTTAGGAAACCATTTCATATATCAACAATGAAGACAGTAAGCAGACACAAGCACCATATATTAATTTTAAATGATTTCTCTAAGGATAGCAGTAGCATCACCCTAAGTCACCATGTGTATTTGAAAACAATGAAACTATTTAAAAAAATATATTTGGGAGATTTAATTTGTACAAAACAAATACTTCTTCTTCCCATCTCATTATTGAACTGAAGGATGGGTGATTTGTTCACTACAATATTATAAGGGCAAGAAGGATGCTGCTTTTCTGCTATTAATTTATTCTAAGTGGTATGTTATATTTCCTTTCCTAGGAAGCATATAAAGAATTCCATTCCCAGAAATCAAGGTTTCAAAACATCTTCAGAAGCAAAGTAAACAAAATGGATAACAAACCTTAACAATGATTTCATTCATAGGAAACTTCTCATTGCTAATAACATCAAGAAAGAGTATAAACCTTTCAGACTACACACATTCTCCATTTTACCTTCAAAATCTAGATATTCAATAAAGTATACATAGAATTACTGTACAGATTTTCTAAGTAAAAAAGCATAAGCTATTTTAAAGCCAAGTTTGACATAGAGGCCCCTATAAAACCAAATATGTGACCTTTCAAAGTCATAAGTTAATATGCTGGAAGATGCTCCAGACAGCAAGGATCAGAATAAATTGAGAAGAAAGAAATATTTTCTACCAGTAGCAAGCATCAAGAGTGCCAAATGTAGGGGAGATAGGGAAGCTTTTGAAAAACAGAAAAGATCTTTGTGGAATCATACATCTAGTTAAAGCAAACCAGATGATAATCATTACTTATTAGAGATTAAATTTTGAACCATCTTAAATTTGAACACGTGAATTTGAATGGCTCAAGTCCCTTCTCACAGTCCCCATAAATGTGCCTCTCTCTTCTGAAATAAATATATCATTGCTCTCTGCTCTGCTGTTTGGCTTCAGAATATCAACTCACTTCATGGTTGCACTGTATGGGAGGCAGAAGAAACGTCATTGACTTAAGAAGCTAAATTTTAAGGGGTGACAGGCAGCACTTGTGAGGACTCAGGTATGAGACAGAAAAATCCTGGCAGTTATCTTATTTTTCATGAAGAAACCAGAGCTGAGCTTTGCCAAGCAGACAGCTATGAGCTCAGCGGTCTGAAATAATTACTCATTGAGACTTTTCCCCAGGACAGAACTAATGGGTTTATGCAGAAAACATAACTCGAATATTGATTTGCAGAGTTTTTCTTTTTAAATCAGTAATCAGTAGCATTTGCCTGTAGTTGAGCCTAACAAAGTTCTTGGGTACACTGATTGACAAAATAGGAAATTAAAAAGGAAATCAATGTTCAACTACAACAAATTGTTTTAAATTCACATTCTTTATGTCTAGTGGTCTCGTTCCTATTTCAGGAGATGAAGTAATCAAAGCCTCAAACAATTGAAATGGATGAAAAGATTTTGAAGAGGCTGAATATTCCACAACTACAACTCGGAAATTAAGCACAAACTGAAGCCCCACCCAAAACAAATTGCTCTCTTTAGCCGAGAGCTGACCCGAGAAATGTTCTTTGTAATCAAGGCGAGATGTGCTGTGATGTTAACAGAGGGGCTGAGGACATCAAACGTGGACTGTATTCAAGTGATTTCCGTGGGAAAATACGGAGCAGGATCTAAACACCGATCTGCAGTTTTGCAAAATTGTGTTTCATGCCTCAAGAAAACAAGTTACAGTACTACAAGGAGTGTGTGTGCATGTGCTCACTCACTTGGCCATGTCCAGCTCTGCAGGCCATAGACTATAGCCTGCCAGGCTTCTCTGTCCCTGGAATTTTCCAGGCCAGAATACTGGAGTGGGTTGCCATTCAAAGCGTATGTACCAACAACTCAGTAAGGCATGCTCTGAGGCATTCTTTCTTCTTTATTAAGCTGTATTTATTTATTTGGCTGTGGTGGGTCTTTATTGCTGCACGCAGGCTTTCTCTAGTTGCAGGGATCGGGGACTACTCTCCAGTTGCGGTGCTTGGGCTCTAGAGCGCAGGTTCAGTAGTTGTGGCACATGGGTTTAGCTGCTCCACAGCATGTGGGATCTTCCCAGACCAGGGATTGAACCTGTATCCCCTGCATTGACAGGTGGATTCTTAACCACTGGACCACCAGGGAAGTCCAGCACTTTCTTTCAACACTCCTACTCTGTGGTTTAAATAAGAGATCTATGCAGAACTGACAATGTCCAGCATTCTCTTGTTTTTTAGATTCTTTGGATGGATGTTTAGAATGTTTTCACTTCTTATCTGGGTTTTATGTTGTGTTTAGTTTTACTATGTCATTTTAAAACAAAGCACTTTTTAAGAATACTGCCCTCTGAATCCCATTAGTAATGGCATTGCCATTGATGACAATACGGAAAGGTGCAAAAAAGTCTTTGGAGAACATTTCACTGTGTAATCAAGATGTGAACGTGTGGTGCATGCTAAGTCACTTCAGTCGTGTCTGACTCTGTGTGGCCCTATGGACTGTAGCCCACCAGGCTCCTTTGTTGGTGAAATTCTCCAGGCAAGAATACTGGAGTGGGTTGCCATGCCCTCCTCCAGGGGATCTTCCTGACACAGGGATTGAACCCACATCTCCTGTGGTTCCTGCACTGCAGGCGGATTCTTTACCACTCACCCACTGGGGAAGCTCAATCAGGATGCAGGGGGAGCTAAAGTAGCGAATTTGCTGACATAATACTCAAAGGTTAACGACACATACTTATTTCCCAACTGGAGAGGGTTTAACTGTAAGTCACACAGGTTGATACATACATGGTTGGATAGGATGAACATGAACTTGGGCAAACTCCAGGAGATAGTGAGGGACAGTGAGGCCTGGCATGTCACAGTCCAAATGGTCGCAAAGAGTCAGACATGATTTAGCGACTGAACAACACATAGGTTGCTAAGCATTAAAAACATTATACTATTGTTGATGATATTGCAAACCGATCATATTCCCCCCCCCCAAAAAAAGAATGGGATGCCGTTTAGACAGCAAATCTGACAAAAGTCCAAAACAGATCAACCGATCAGCCTTCTTTTCCTCCAACAAGTATAACCTTTCTCTGATTTAGGAACCTGACTGGCTCCCCCTTTTCTTCTCCAGTCCTACCCTCTCGATAAGGTGGTTCCTTCTCATATTCAGGGCGTGGCTCAGATAGCACCCCCTCAAAAAGCCCTTCTCTGACCACCTTATACATGAAGCACTCTCCTACCCAACCACTTCATCCATACCCTATTATTCTGTTTTACTTTCTCCTTAACGCATCTTTTAAAAGCATCTGGTTTGTTTTTGTTGTTGTTTTTCTTTGCTCTCCCCTAGTATAGGCTCCATGGACCCAGGGTCTATTTCTGTACACAGCATTTCAAAAAATGACAAAGCTGATGTTCTTAGACTTGTAGGTCAGTTTAGGACATTTGCACTTGGAATTTCACATGGCCTTATAAACAGATGTCACCCAAAAGCTGGACTGGGCTGAAAAATTGACTACCTGGAGGATCCTTCACATGGCAGCAAGCCAATGCTAGCTGTTGGTTGCAGGCCTTAATTCCTCTCGATGTGGACTTCTCCTTGGGACCGCTTCAATGACCTCATGGCATGGGGGGTAGCCCCCAGGGCAAGCAATCCACATGACAATAGCAAAAATTGCTACGCCTTTTATGATCTGACCTCTAAAGCCACATACTCTCACTTCCACCCATTCCACTGGCCATGGGGGACAGCGTGGGAGGAGACTGGTATCAACCACCAACTGGCACTTGACTAGAGAATCTGCCAGCGCAGAACAACAACAACAAGGGCATTTGCCATCTGCCTCTGCAGAGATTGAACTCCGCGCTGCTGCAGCTGACAACCTTCAACACCCCCTAGGGGGATTCAGGGTAGTGAACGAGGCCCTCTGTGCTCCAGGGAAACTGGTAGGACAGGTCTTTAGACAGTTAGATATTTTCTGGATTCATGATCCTAATGCTTGCATCTCTTCATAATTAGAAAAGCTCCTCATGACTAGCAGAAAACCTTCAGTCAAGTAAGTGCTTGATTGCATTGAACTCCCCCTTCACCAAAATCTTATATATTGACCTTGCCCCCACTACCTCTTTGGAGCAGTGTCTCAGAGCTCTCTGAGATGCTGTCTCCTGGGCTGCAGTCCTCATTTTGCCCCGAAATAAAACGTCACTTGCAACTCACACATTGTATATCTTTTTAGTAGACACTGGGAAGTAGTGGGCACCAGGAATGAGGCATGGATCATGGGGAACCACCATGGAGGTCAGTCACCACACTGCTGGTTATAGTCAGTTCACTATTGAAATAGCAGGCCTTTAAGGTAAGGCAAGCAAATATCCATACACCTCATATTTTTACATATTACTTCAATATTTGTGTGTGTATGTGTGTGTGTGTGCATGCTCAGTCATGTCTGATTCTTTGTGACCCCATGGAGTGTAGCCCACCAAGTTCCTCCATCCATGGGATTTCCCAGGCAAGAACAATGGAGTGGGTTGCCATTTCCTTTTCCAGGGGATCTTCCCAACCCAAGGATAGAATCTGCGTTTCCTTGTCTTCCTGCACTGGCAGGCAGATTCCTTATTTAAAACACTTTAAAAGAAATAAAATTTTCTACTTTTCTATGGAGCCTGAAAAAAACACATGAATTTCTTCTTAGTAAAAGAATTAGATGTAAAGAATCATAAAATGGCTACTGTTGTCTCTTTCATTTTTGGTTTAATAATAGGTTGCTGGATTTATTTTACTATCTACTTAGTTGGGGATGTGCAGTACTCAAGTTCTTTGAAGTGTAAAAGTGAGATTAAAGGCCAAGTTCAAACTGAACCGGGAGTTCAAACAGTATTTGAAGCAGGTCCCCAGACAGGATCTGTAGCCCATGTGTCTTTTGAGACAATGATATATGCAATTCTTCCACCAAAAATGACCTCACTTGTTACCAGTTGATTTTTCAGGGGTCTGGAAACCACAGTGTATTATTTTACCACCCAGGGTGAAATTAACAACAGACTGTAGCCATGTGTAACCTTGATCTTCTCAGGGATCAAGGCCAAGGAAGGTAAATATAGTTGTGTGTTGTTTTTTTTTTTTTTATGTTGCTGAAAACAAGAATTACCTGTCTGGATTTTTTAAATTCATAATCATTTTTTACAAGCTGATGTGAAGAATAGCTTCTCCTAATTATTTCAGATAAGACTCTTGCATTTCTAATATTGCTAATTCTATATGAATAAACTGATCAATCTATCAATAAATTAACCAAAACTACCTAGAAAAATGCTACTTTAAAAAAAATGAAAAGCAAAGGGTTGGAAAAGAGAAAATGGAGCCAAATACAAGATGTTAATAAGACTAGTAAGTAGAAGTAGTGAGATTTAACTAGAATGAGAACCCCAAAAATCTGCTATGGAGAAATGATTTCAGAAAGTAAAACATAGACTATGTTTTTTTTCATCTGCTGCCCCTTTGGACAACCAAAAGATAGAGCATTCTTTTTAGAGAAACTATTTGCTTTCTAGCTCAAAGTTATAGAATGTCAACGCAACTTGTTATCTAAAACTTGACAGCTGATACACAGGTTAGATGTGGGGTGGGGGTCAGTCATGTCCAGCTCTTTGCAACCCCATGGACTGTAGCCCACCATTCTCCTCTGTCCATGAAATTCTCCAGGCAAGAATACTGGAGTGAGTTGCCATTCCTTTTTCTAGGGGATCCTCCCAACCCAGGGATCAAACCCGGGTCTCCCAAATTGTGGGCAGATTCTTTACCATCTGAGCCACAAAACCACACCTATTAGGGGAAGCCACACCAAATGTCAGATACCTAATTACAGAGAAGAGAGGAAAAACTTCAAACTCCACTTCACTTCAGGGCAGAAACTTACCCTCTGTGCCTTAAGTCACATTTACTGTTATACTAGAAGAAAAACTCATTAGCACATTTTATGCTACCACACATGAATCCCAGTGTAACAAAGGCATCCTAGAAAATTCTTTCTCTAAAAACTCAAAACAGCTGGTGCTAGATGGTTGAGAATGCAGGCAGCTAGCTAACGGTTTGAGAGTATCAGCTGAGTAGCCAAGATCAGAGAGAGCTGAGAGAGGCAGCCAGAGAGTAGGGCTTTCTCAAGATCGTTCTGGTTCAGCAGACGGACTGCTTTTTCACTCAGTTCAAAAAAGGAAGAGTTTCATTTTAGACTGAACCCCAGGAATGTAAGTCCAAGAGTCACCAATGAGAACTCTCTCTGGAAAAGAAAACTGTTGCCTTCCTGATTTGATCTTTCTATAGTCCAGACATGAAAAAACCAACCTCTGCTTCTATGTTAAAGCATCGGCAAGGGTAGTCACAGCTCCAACTAGCTCCATGTTACAAGGACCTTTCACAGGCACTCATGCCTCTGGTCTTTGGAGGTGTCAGCGGAGACCGATCTTCAGCATCTCCAAATGACGCCGCTGTGAAGTAAAGCCTCTCTCTGGGGAGGCGCTATCACTTCAGCGTAATAGCCCATTAGCCTGGTGACACTTGACTTGCATTTCCAGGTTCTCCTAACCCCAAAGTGCACATGCAAGCTAATTCCCTCACACGGTAGACTGAGCAAAAGGCACAGGCCTGCACATTAGCCGGCAGCTTTTGCAAAGAACAAACATGTATATTGTTTCCCATCACAATGGCAAATGCCAAACTCCTACTTCTGCCTTTTCAAAAAAGGAAAAGGTTGGGGGGAAGGGGTACACCTTCTAAGGAAAACCTTCACTTACTTATTTTGCACGCATGAGAAAAGTCAATATATACACTCATGCCACAACTATTTCACCCCAGATGTCCACAGCAATGGTTTTCCCAGCTTTCAGATCTGGAACTATCTCTTCTGACATAATTCTCTGGGTTCTTTTTCTTCTCAGCACAGCCCTTCTTTCGGCTGTTGTTCATGAAACAGATGGCACTTTTTTTTCAGGATAGAGGTTATACTAGTCAAGGTTCTCCAGGGGAATGGAACCAATAGATAGCTGGAGAGTCAGAGAGAGAAAGAAGTAGGGAGTAGGGGGAGACAAAATACATATAATATATACCTCTATATAATATGTTTACTTCCTATCTATCTGTTGCAGGGGGGATATTAAGGAACTGGCTCATGCAGTCATGGATATTGGCAAGTTCAGAACTTGTAGGGTAGGCCAGCAGACTGGAGACTGAGGGAAGAGTCAGTGTTGCAGTTCACGTCCAGCGGCAGCCTGATGGCATATTTCCTTCTTGCTGGAGGAGCGCAGTTTTCTGTGTTGTTCATGCCTTCAACTGACGAAATGATGCCCACCAACATTATGGAAGGCTTTACTCAAAGGCCACTGATCTAAATATAAATCTCAGCTAAAAGCACCCTCAAGAAACATCCAGAATAATGCCTGACCACATATCCAGGCACCACTGACACATAAAATTAACCATCCCAAAGGGCAAACAAATTTTATAATTTGTTATAGATATGAACCATCAGTCTATTAAGCAATGATATGAGACAAGGCTAAATCAAAAGTACTGAAAAGTTATATCTAAGTACAAATTTTGAAAAAGGCCCAAAAAGCATCTTAAATAATGTGGCGACAGATTAAAGGTGTTTTATTTTTCATGGTATCAGTCGGGGAACTACAAATTCACAGCATGCTGTGGCTAGAAAGGTCTTTAAAAATCAGCCTGCCTGGCACTGGGCATAGATGAAGAGACCAAGGCAAGGTGGACAGTTCAAGAAAATCTGAGAATGGGGTGGTGCATGGCATAGTTGACGCAAAAGAGCAAACAGCTAAGAAACCAGATAAAACTCACACTGGAATGCCTTATGTGGAATGTTTCTGAGATCAATATCACTCTCCACTGCCTAAAGATACAACTTCTGGGCAACACCAAGATAGAGAGAGAGACAGCTGAGCAGGGTGCTGGATGATTGGACCAAGCTGACCTGTTATCAAAAGCTGGCCTCTGTGTATCCAAAAGACAGGCCATCCAGGCATGGATAACTAAGAGTTCAATTACTGCCTTTATTTTGATAAGCTCCATGGGAAAATGAGGCTTTGGCCACCACCATGCCAACATCAGCAAAGGCTGGCTAGTGGATCTGAGGTTTCTGTGCTTCCCAGAGGGACACTTAATAATCTGTCTCTCATGGGGTAGGGGTGGGGGTGAGATTCAGCAAATATTAGTAAGTTACTCTCCCTTCCTCCTCAGATAGATGCCAGCAGTGGGTCCCTTTAGTTCACGAGCATTTGCACAGGCCTTGAAAAAAGGTTATTAAGATTCAGCACCATTATGAAAGGGGCCTTGGCAGAATCTAATCTCTGGGAGACAGCAAACTGGCCCAGAAGTGGGGCTGTGACCTTCAGTCACCTGCTGGCCTTGCTGCAATCTGATGCCTAAGAAATGGGGATTCAGTACATCTTTGATGCCCAGTCAAGGCTTTGAAGTTGTGTCAAGACCACAGGACAAAGGCAGCACTGTTTATGCAAATCTAGAAACAAAAGAAGCTAGACTCCAAAGCCATTAAAAGCAACATCAGAAATGCAATCCCCAGGGGTGATTAGAGGCCCTGCACCAGTGTGAAACAGAATGCCTGAAAGTGAGGCTGGGCAGCACACCAAAACACACACTGGGAAGGAATCCTGGGCAGCCACAGTCTGCCTGAATGTGCTTTGAGGCCTTGATGTCCACAGTTCCTTGGCCAAGGGGCAGCCTCTGTGTGCCGCAGGAAGGAAGCCCGGGCCACCACTGCTCTCCACCTGGGGCACACAGGCCCGTCCCGAGAAGTTCCAGTTTGTGCTCTCAAGGCCAGCCCTCTTGCTGCCACGTCCCCTTGGCAGTTCAGTCATCATGTGGCACAGGCCTTCTGCAGGAGACAGCTCTTCAGGGGAACATCTTTGGGCACCATATACAACAGGGTGAATGCTGGTGATAAAGAACCCTCCTGCCAATGCAGGAAACTTAAGAGGCAACAGGGCAATCTCTGGTTCAGGAAGACCCCCTGGAAGAGGACATGGCAACTCACTCCAGTGTTCTTGCCTGGATAATCTCAGGGACAGAGGAGCTTGGTGGGCTATAGTCCATAGGATGGCAAAGAGTCGGACACAACTAAAGCAACTTTCATGCACACAACAGTGTGAAATAAAAATGAGCTTCTGAGAAAACTTAAGACTTTTTTTTTAGGCCACTCCCCAGAAGATCGAAAATTCAGCCGAGGGTCCAGGAAACATCAATCGTGCAGTGTTACGTTTCATGAAAATTCTTTAGATTTCATTACTTCCATGAAGGGGCTTCCCAGGTTGCTCACCTGCCAATGCAGAAGATGAAAGAGACACAGGTTCGATCCCTGGGTCAGGAAGATCCCCTGGAGGAGGGCATGGCAACCCACTCCAGTGTTCTTGCCTGGAGAATCCCATGGACAGAGGAGCCTGCTGGGCTACAGTCCATGGGTCACAAAGAGTCAGACACGACTGAGTGACTAAGCACTTCCATGAAGGGGCTACTGACATCAGATCAGGAAGGGACCCCAGAGAACATCTGTCTCATCCAGGGGTTCTCAAGTTTGGCCACACAGTCCCATTCTCTGGGAACTTTTCAAAATAGGTCACTTGCCCTGATCCTAGCGCAGAGATTCAGACCTAAGTGATGCCTAGGTGGGGCCTAGGTATCAGTATTTTATATATATATATATATATATTTTAATCAAATGATTCTAATAAGCAGCCACATTTTAAAGCCACAGTTCTGGCACTTCTCCCTTTTGTTATGGAGCAGAAACTGAGGTCCAGAGAGAATAAGGGCTTGTTCAAAGTGACACAAGTGAACAGTACCTCCCTGTCCACTCACAGAATTGAAGTGAAAGTCGCTCAGTCGTGTCCGATTCCTTGTGACCCTGTAGACTATACAGTCGATGGACTTCTCCAGGCCAGGATACTGGAGAGGGTAGCCGTTCCCTTCTTCAGGGAATCTTCCCAACTCAGGGACGGAGCCCAGGTCTCCCACATTGCAGATGGATTCTTTACCAGCTGAGCCACCAGGGAAACCCACAAGACAACATAAATTAGAAAACGAGGACATCTGCACACTGGGGGAGGGGTGGGAATGAACGAGGCTGCTTTGGGCTGGAGGCCACGGTCCTGGAGACCCCCAGTGCACTGGGCCTCACCTTCCTTCCCAGGTGATCATGATCTTCTTGGCAGGAGGCACTGAGCTGTGGGAGGCAGCTCACATTTCAGAGAAGGGGAAGGACTTGAAAAGAAAGTGGGACACATACACTTGAGGACATTTACAGTGTTACCTAAAGGACATGATAAAACAAGGGTGTAAACAGTATGAGATGTAGCAACTGAGTTGTGATCGTCCCCAGAGATGGCTGCCTGTGGGTGAGGTTGTAATAACGATACCATACCAACCCTGAACATACCATTGTGCAGCAGTGGCAAACTCAGAAAAATCTTTGGTATCGCGGACTCGAATAGCGTGAATTTCCGAAAAGTTCTATTTTGGTTTCATAACCAGTGCAGATGCCAGGTTAGGGACTTTTTAATGTCATAATATTAAGGCTGAACTTCAACTCAACTGGGCTTTCCTGGTGGCTCAGACGGTAAAGAAGTCGCCTGCAATGCAGGAGACCTGGGTTCAGTCTCTGGGTTGGGAAGATCCCCTGGAGAAGGGCATGGCAACCTACTCCAGTATTCTTGCCTGGGAAATCCCATGGACAGAGGGACCTGGCGGGCTATAGTCCACAGTGTTGCAAAGAGTCAGACATGACTGAGGGACTAACACTTTTCACTTTTCAACTAAACTTATTTAATAGACTGTTTATTCTTTTCACACATGAGTTTTAATGGCATGCCAAAGAGAAAATCAAAGGTAAGAAAATTAAATACCAGCACAAAAGAAACAAGATAAGGGGATATGGGTCCTGAAGTGGGTCACATGACTACCACTCATTAGAAAGAAACACACTGGTTTGATTTCCCTCTAGACTATTAAGAGATGTTCATCAGTAGACAGCTTTTCTTCTATAAACCTAAATACTTCATGAGCTCATGATGTGAGATAAGTGAAGTTGCTCAGTCGTGTCTGACTCTTTGCAACCCCATGGACTGTAGCCTACCAGGCTCCTCAGTCCATGGAATTTTCCAGGCAAGAATACCGGAGTGGGTTGCCATTTCCTTCTCCAGCATGATGTGAGATAACTGAGCAAATAAGAGGGTTGGAGGGAGTGTCATTTTACATCAATTCCCAGTGCAAGGCACTTCATATAATGGGCAATCTGAGGCACTCCCTTAAATTAAAAAAAAAAATTTTTTTTTTAAATAGCCACTATTGGAAGGAGGGAGGACATGTGCTTGACTCTGTAAGAAACACAAATGATGCTTCCTGGCAGAGCCTCTTCTTCGTAATCCTGTACATTACAATTTCTCTTAATAAGAAAACCCCTTGGCCTTCCTGATTGCTTAAGCATCTGGAACCTGGGGTTTAGAAGAGTCCAGCGTGTGCCAACTTTCCAAGCTTTGAAAATCCAATGGCCTGTACTTTGGATGCATATACAGCCCTCAGTCCCTCCATGAGGGCCCCTTATTCTTCACAGGGCCTTCAAGGCACTCATCTCCTATAGTTCCCAGACCCAGAGGTGCATATAAATCACTTGTGCACATGTTTAAGATACAGACTCCAGGCCTGAGGCTGGGAGAGATTAAGGGCAAGAGGAGAAGGGGGTAACAGAGGATGAGATGGTTGGATGGCATCACTGACTCAATGGACATGAGTTTGAGCAAGCTCCAGGAGCTTGTGAAGGACAGGTGTGCTGCAGTTTATGAAACTGCAAAGAGTTGGACACAACTTGGTGACCGAACACAGAGTCTAACAAGATTGATGAAAGGCAGAGGGGAGACTTGTGATTTTCTAAAATATTTTAGCATCCTGGCTGTTCTGAGCCAATTCTACAAAATGTATCTGAAATGCAAGACACGGTCTGACTGTCTGAATGCACTTCCACCCCACCTGCTTCCAGCAGAGGGAATGCAGCCCTGGGAGAGCTGCATATAAGCTTACTGTTCTGTGGTACAGTGATGACATGAAAAATCCTGATTCCACTTGGCAGCAACTTTCCACTATCTTGGCGGGTCTCAGCCATAATCACTGTGGTGTGTGGAGCTTGGACAAATTATGGGGCTGGCTGGAAACCAAGAAACGAAAAAGCAGTCCAGCAGTCCAGCAAGGGATTCTGTGTTGGAAATGCCATGGCTCCAAATGTCCATGACCATATTTCTCACGGATAGCCCAGAAATTTAAGTTCCACTGTTGGAGCTTGTTGGAAATCCTACCTTTCCCAAAACCCTGAAAAGTGGCAATTTCTCACTCAACATGACTTTTAGGGAGAATGTCAATCAACACACAACCACACATTCCTCTTTCTCACAGAATCATTTCTTTCCCTGTAAGAACAGGAAAGTTGGACATGGTCCACTGTCCTCCCCACCTCCAAAATGTATACAATTGCTCTCAGAAAGCAAAGCAGCTGGGGAGTAAGAGTTCTACTTCTTTGTTGTCTAAAATGGAGGCACTGTGGGCTACCTCCGTGGTTTTCCTGGGCTTGACAGCTATCTGAGCCTATCTGGGCTGCTCTAACTAAATACTACAGACTGGGCAGCGCATATACAGCAGAAATTTATTTCTCATAGTTCTGGAAGCTGGAAGTCCAGGACGAGGATGGCAGTATGTTCGGGTTCTGGTGAAGGCCGTCTTCAGCGCTGTAGACTTCTTGCGGTGTCCTCACGTGGCGGGAGAGAGGAGGGAGCTCTCTGGAGACCTTGTATGACAGCACTAATCCCATTCTTGCTTCACCCCCATAACTGAAGCACCCCCCAAAACTCCCCACTGCCTAACACAGTCATCTCTAGGGGTTAGGGTTTCAACATATGAACTTTGTGGTCCATACAGATGTTCAGATCATGGCAGTGGTCAAAATGGGGAAAACTCCATTTAAGGAATTTCCTCTCTCTAGCCTGATATGTCCCTCAATAGACTTTGAAGTGATCCATCCTAGGAGGTAAGAAGAATACTTCCAACATAGCCAATTTATCCCTTAAACTAAGTACTCAGGAGACTGCTTCATTAGGGCGGCCTGCCCCCCACCCCTGGCCACAGCCTTCTGCCATCTTCTTAGGGGTGTGCAGCCTAGGATCATTACTTATGCTATCATTTACACTTTTTTTTTGAAATGTACATCTTCTAAGTGGTTTTGAAACATCAATCAAAAATATTGGGGCAAAGGACTTTGCATTATGTTTGCAGAGGAACAAAACCTCATCAGCCAAACCAGTTAAGTCAGGGGAGAGGCATCAACTTGCTAAACCTGACAAACAACTAAAATAATTACAGTTACTGCCTCAACTAAATGAGAAGTGTTACAAAATAATAAATTTAGCCTTGGCAGGATGTCATGAAGCCATTATGGGAAGTCTGAGTCTGACAGGATTTCTGTACAGTGCTCCTAGGGAGGAAAAGAAATGCCCTCCAGCCAAATCTAAGGTTTAATTCATGCAGGAGACTTGGCTAATGTCACCGACCACAAATGCTCTGTTTTCATGGCTCTGAATGGCAGCAAGTTCCAGGGAATTAATTACAGCCACTCCTATTTATATTCTGCATGGCTTTTCAATTACCACCTATAACGAAATGCTTTTTTACCTTTATGAACATTCACACACAGCATTCCAACCATGGGAATGGAGAGCCAAGGGAAAAGTAACGCAATCCTGATCATTTTACCACTAGGTCACTCGCTGGCAGCTTGCCAAGCCTTCTGGTTCTAGAAAGCGCCACTACTTGAGCCCTAGGGATCCTGAGAAGCCTGAGCAGAGAGCAGTGGTCACCACCCAATTGCCTACAGGGGTCAGGCAAGCCACATTCAAGAGTCAGACAGCAGGAGCCAATCACAAGTGCACACAGGGTGGGCCTGATGGGGACATGACTGCCTGGACAAAGTCCAGGGGACAGGGGCTAGCCAGTCCCACAGTTGTTGCTGTGTACAATTTTCAGGGGGATTCCCCAGTGGTCCAGTGGTTAGGACCCTGCGATTCCACTGCAGGGGGCACAGGTTCGAACCCTGGTCAAGGAACTAGGATCCTGCATGCCATGTGGTGCAGACAGAAAAATAAAAATATAAAAAACAAATTTAAAAATTAAATGAAAGAGAAACAGTCTGGAAAGAAAATGCTTGAAAACATTAAGTGTCAGTCGCTCAAATGTGTCCAATTCTTGCAACCCAGTGGACTGTAGCCCGCCAGGCTCCTCTGTCCATGGGATTCTCCAGGCAAGAATATGGGAGTGGGTTGCCATTTCCTCCTCCAGGGATTGAACCCAGGTCTCCCACATTTCAGGTAGATTCTTTACCATCTGAGCCACCTACGTGGGCCCTAACAGATTTAACTTAAAAAAAAAATCAGCAATTTGATA
Source organism: Cervus canadensis (assembly GCF_019320065.1). Lineage (NCBI taxonomy): Eukaryota > Metazoa > Chordata > Mammalia > Artiodactyla > Cervidae > Cervus > Cervus canadensis. Next base: position 15,176,211 of record NC_057398.1, on the reverse strand, counting down.
TGCTGAGAACATGAATGCAATTAAATGAACAAGTCACTCCTTTGAGAATAAAAATGTCAAGACATATACAGCATACACATTTTGTAATTCCTGATGAAATAACAGCCATGATTTAAACACTTACAGTGCAACCTCTTCATGGTAACTGGTAACCTCAGATGGCATCTGGGGAATAGAACTAACAACCGGGCTATGGGCTGATCATTTTCTCTCAAACTTTAACTCTACTGTATATTGTTACATGATTTGAAGAAATGTGCAGAACTGAGCCTTATAATAGTTCTACTATACTCCCTAGATAAGCCTTATAATGGACCTACTATAGTGTGTCTTAGACTTGAAGACAGTGCCTCACAATCATAGGACCCATGAGGACATGTAAGTCCTGGGAAAAGGACCGAGGCACAACCAATAGCCTTTCTGATTACAAAGCTTTCATTGTTCATTCCTCTGACCACCGAGACAGTCAAGAGAGAGGGCCACGGGGAGCGTGCTTATATACCTGGAGTTGCAAAGAAACTCAGCAGTAGAATCACAGGGAGAACCGAGTTGAAGACAGATACGTGAAACCAAACCCTGCCTAGAAAAATCGAATGCTCCTTTAAACCAGGAGCAATACTGACTATAAAACATTCAGCATTATAAAATACTCAACCACTGAGCAACAAAGGGCTTAAAAATCTAGAAATCTGTTATTGCATCCCAACACTTATTCATTATATAGTATACTGGGGGAGCATCCCTTAACTACTCTGTGCTTTGGTTTCTGCACCTGTGGAAGTCAATTAATAAAACAGATCCAGGACAATCTAGGCATCCATTTTAACTCTGCAAGCAATTTGTCTGAACTTGAGCAAAAGGATAGGTGACTTCAGTTTTTACCCAAAGGAAACATGTAATTCTGAGGTCCAATCCTGTTTTGAAATTGTAGGATGGGAGGAGGATTGATAGTTTTCTCCAACTATTTGGAAGAAACTTGAGTTTATGTGTCAATCAAATCCAAGACCACTAATGAAAAAGGCTGAAAAGCTGACCCTCTGTCTTACCAAAATACTGCCATCACCATGCATATGAATAATGCTGTCTTATTCATTTGTCACGAAAAATCCTTGATAAATTTTTCTGTTGCTAAATAGCTGAGATCCTAGCAAGTGACCTGTATATTTATGTACGACCCATATATTTAGTCTCATTCTATTCCTATAAAATCTACCAACACAGAACAGAGTTTAGTAACTATAAAGTGCCTAAGCTAACTGATGAAATTAACAAGACAGCGGAAGGGAACCACCGAGTCCTTGTGTCATTCAAGCAGAAGGGGCCATTCTTCTTTGGAAGAAACACTGGCACTCTTATCTTTCTAAGTTGGGTCAACTGACAGAAGCAAAAACTAGAACTAATTGGTCCTTTCTTGATCTTAAACAGACCATCTGTACTCAGTCTGAGACATTAACTGCCTGAATCGCATCCTGGCTCCACCATGCACTAGCCTTGTGAGCCCAGACAAGTTTAAATTCTCTGTGCCTCAGTCTCCTCCTGTGTAAAGTGAAGACGATGATGACACTTCGTAGCTGGCTTGCTTTCAGGAGTATATCAGTTATCATACCAAAGTGTTTAGAACAGCCCTTCCATAAATGTTAATTTCCATCATGCTGATAATTTTTCTTGTAAGGAGGAAAATAAACAGAGCTTGAACATATTTTCCTCTTTAAAATTTTTAAAGAAAAGAGAAAGGAAGAGAAATGTAATGGCAATGAGACCAAAAGGAAAAGACGTATAGGAAATAGCAACTATTATCTATTTAGTAGCATAAGTGTAAAAAACATTGTACTACATTACCTCATCTGCTTGCTACAATAACTCTTTGCAAGCATGCTAAGTTGTTTCAATCAAGTCTGACTCTTTCTGGCCCTATGGACAGTAGCCAGCCAGGCTTCTCTGTCCATGGGATTCTCCAGGTAAGAATACTGGAGTGGGTAGGCATTCCCTTCTCCAGGGGATCTTCCCAACCCAGGGATCGAACACTTGTCGCCTGTGTCTCTGGCATTGGCAGGTGGGTTCTTTACCACTAGTCCCACCAGGGAAGCCCAATAACTCTTTGAGGAATGTATAATTATTAGTCATTTCCAGATGAGGCAGCTAGGCTTAGAGCTTCATTGATGTGCCCATGATCATAGAGGAGATTTGAGCCCTAGTCTATCTGACTCTAATTTTCATACTCTCCCCTCCAAACTAAACTACCAGGCTTGGGGGGAAAAGGGCGGGGGGAGGAGGCAAGGGTAAGGTGAGGAAAATAAACTAATGGATAGAAGTGGATTCAAGTACCATATATGTTTTCAGCCATGAGCTGAAACTTCCATCTAGAAGTAAAACAAAAACACTAAATGTCAAGACGGTAATGAAAAAAATATGACATCATTCTCACTGCTGATGAAAACTAGCATTAGTAGTAGTTTGGAACATTTTATAAACCACACTTAATATTTGTATATCAAGTTCAACATTCAACAAAATGCTACTGGTTGGGCATTAAAATGTAGATATAAATCCAAGCTAATCCCCAAACACTGAACAGATAAAACTGCATGCAAAACGTCAGGCTCAGTACCCTGAACAAGTAGAAGTTTGTCACTGTCAGTGTTTATGTCAACAGCAATATCTCTTTTTTTAAAAGCCATATGACGGTTTCCAAGTTAGCATACATATTACTTTTCAAAACTCCACCAAATGAAATGCCCAAATTGTTCTGTAATTACACGATGGTTACTGCCTTGTGACTGCAGACTGTGAATCCCAACTGTCTTCCCACAGGGAGCAGTAGGCTCTTCAAAACACAAACGAATGTATCTTCTGGGTCTAATGTCTTTCCTTGGGCCCAGCTCCATTTTTCATCATCATATTACTGGGCACTGTCCCCCTTAATCATAGGTTTGGGAAGGAGGGGATGAGGTCAGCCTTCCCTCTACTGCTAAGGCCACTATTCATGGCTCCACTGAACTGAAGAGAACCCACTCATGTGCACTGACTCAGGTCACAATGCCGACCAGTCCCCTTCATCTCAGCAGAGCAGTGATCTCCATTAGCCCAGGGCAGGTTTTAATTAGGGCACAAGGATTATCTTAGTTATCACACAATTGTGATATCCGAAGGAAAACAGTTTGGTGGGGTTTTGAGATCAGACAGGTAAATGATGTGACAAGTTCTCCCTTTCACTGGTACAAAGTATCTCTAAAATATAAACTTTCCTTAATTCAGTTGAATACAAATAAAGTTGATGCTGAGATAACTGCACTCATCCTCTGAAGAACTTTTCAGGTCAATTTGTTGGTTCTCAGTGCAGATCTGGTCAAGAACTTTAGCTGAGAGAAAAACATCACACTACTGGGAAATCTGGATATGATCATTGAACCAGGCTCTTAAGTACTCATACAGGAAAGAAATCTCATCAGATACTCCTCCCGCCATTGTTAAAGGTAAGCAGAAGAAGGAAAAGAGTGAATCTGCATAGAGTTACTAAAATAAGATGTATTTGAAGCTGGCAACCCAGTCCCTACACTCAACATGGTTGTGTTTTATAAAGTTCTGGCCATTTTTGACGCTGCCTATTTTTGACATCAGCATGTGTTGGCTCTGCAGAGTGGATACTAGTCAATTTGCCATCTCAGAATTTTGAGTAGTGTGTGGGACTGGGACTGGAGTAAGTAATTGGTAGAAGCCCCTCAAAGCTGCAGCAACCTAAACTGAGTTACTGCCTCTCTGGAGGGTCATTACCCATCACCTTCCCAGTCAAATAATCTTCTAGTGCTAGCCATGAAGTCAGCAGCTCCAGGGTACAATGCAACGAGTTTGGAGATTTGCAAAACTTAGACCTGCCACTCACTTTATCTCCCCTGACAGGAGGCTCTGGTTAATGTCCCAGCGCCTTTTTCTTTTACTTGCTGCTCCCTCTTTCTGGAACCCTCCTTCCTTCCCAGGTTTTTTGTGGATTCCTATTTGACCTTCAAAACTGAATTCAAACTGTCAACTATCCTAAGAAAAAACAATCTTCCATGACACACAACTGCCCTAATCTGATTTAGAAGTCTTTTGTCACTCTCCCAATAGCTACAGAAGCCATTCAGATCACCTTACACTGCCTAGGATTAAAAAAAAACAAAAAACAATATTTATCTGTGAGGAGCCACATCTTACTCAACCTTTTCCTGCTTGAATAGGGCATGGTGTCTGGTTCTCACAAAAGCAGGTGATTAGGAGCACATATTTACATGCTTGTACAACCTCTTTTGTATCTCGGTTTTCTCATCTGTAAAAAGGTATAATAATAAGACATGCCTGATGGGGTTATTGTGAAAATGAAACCAGAAAATGAATTGTAAAGTGCTCAGAAGAACTGTGAGCTCTTATTATTAAATATCTGTGAAATTAACAAGCCAATATAATCTTCACTAAGTTAGTTACTTTAGACACAATATCTTCTATGAAGTGGAGATAATCTTATTTCTCCATAGGATGGTAGCAAACCTCAAAGGAGATAACACAGCTGGTGACAGTACTTTGAAAGCTGTAAAGGACTATTTAAAAACTGGCATTTTATTATTTTTACTTAATAAATGATATAACATCCTAAGCCAGAACTCAAAGAAGAGTCTTCAGTGGCTGGCTAATGCAGGGGTTGCCCAAGGCCTTACCCAAGTTGTGGGTTTCTTTCTTAACTTTCCAACATTGACCATAAAGGTACAGTCCCATAAACCACGAACAAGGGTAAGGGAAAAGAGATCCCTAAGGTCTACGCAGAACTGGAATGCTCTCTATCTAAGGAGAACACCAACATCCATAGAATCTGGAACATCCAAGGAACTGAGGATGTACAATCACTGCTCAATGATTCTCATCATATCACACAATCTATGGAATTTAAGAGCCAGAAAAAAATTCTGAAATCACTTATTCTAATTCCCTCATTTTACTGATGAGGAAACTGATATCTGTGAATTCCAAGCAACTGGCCCCAAATCAAGGTCAAGCTAGTGACAAATCAAGTCTCTTAATGTGTAGCTTATAGGTTTATACACATTTTGTTTATGTCATATTCCCTTTGTCCTTTTGGAGGTGGTCTTTATAAACAAACTAGGGTTAAAATTCCCATTTTAATCATTTATTAATTCTGTGAGTGAGTTACTAAACTGATCCAAATCTCAGTTTCTTTGTTTGTAAAATAAGGATCATAGTACCTCTTAAAAGTCTGCATGTCTGTGTGCTCAGTCACTCAGTCGTGTCTGATACCCTGTGATCCCAAAGACTGTAGCCCTCCAGGCTCCTCTGTTTGTGAAATTTTCCAGGCAAGAATACTAGAGTGGGTTGCCATTCCTGCTCCAGGGGATCTTCCTAACCCAGGGATCAAACCTGCATCTCTTGCATCTCCTGCACTGGCAGGCAGATTCTTTACCACTGTGCCAAGTTTACTATATGATAAAAGGGGTAATTTCTGTACATTGGATAGCAAAACCTGTGCCTCATACTCACTTCCGCACTCACTAATTTCCTAGTAACTATTGGGATGTTCTTCAAAATTAAACAATGCATAAAGACAGGCCATACTGTAAAACATCTCTTTTGAAGAAAGCATCTGAGAACTGACACTTGCAAAATTTTCCTTTGGTACTGAAATGGTTAAAAAAAATCCTCTGGTTTAAAACCTGGCTGCAACCAATGTTCCCACTTTGCACATAGCATGCCCTCCTCCGTGGCGGCCGGCACGTATACTGGGGTGTATAGTGAGGCAGTGTATAGCACAGTGCGGTACTATATCTCATGTTTGCTTTCTCACCTCTGCCCTTGCCCACCAGGTACCCTTGGGCTGCCGGTTCCAGCGACTGCTTTATCCTTCCTTCTCCCTTTTTGATCCACCAAGGCTTTAAGGATATCTTGTCTGTGGACAGCTCCCTTTATCAACACAAGACTGAAACCGTTCCCCAGTGACCAGGGCTCTTATCTTTCTCCGGAGACCAAAGGCCTCTTGCCCATGTATCTGGTGGCTTATCTCCTCTGGTCAGCGTCCACTTCCTCCTCCACAGGCTCCTTAGCGGCTCACCTGGGCACCAAATTCTCACCCTCCGATACCTGCTTTTATACAAAGATGTGGGGACAGGGCCAAGTTCTAAAGTTGAGTTGGGCAGCCACCCCCACTGATGCCCTGACCCTCCCCGCAGCAAGCACCGGGACCAGGCCCGGGTCGCTATTCTACGAGCATCAAAACTTAGCTGTTTGCCTTCCTGAGGCTGCTCAGTTCCCAGGACGCAGTACCCCAAGGCCCCCCGGCGATGTTTGCGTCTGCGACGGGATTGGGCCCAGGCAGGAAGGCAGGATGCGGGGACTGGACAGCTTGGAGCGCTCGGAGGAGACAGCATCCACGGTGGTGGAGTGGTTAGAACGCAGCGGGTTCCACCTAGCCTTAACCTCTGGTTCCTGACCGCTTCTCCCCTTTCCCCTCACACCCGGGGAGAACCCAGAGCCACTTTTCCAGCCTCAGAGATGAGAGCCCGGCACCTGGAAGCCAGGGCGGCGAACCCCAGCCACTCCGGAGTCCCCCGTTGCCAGCCGCAGTGACGGACCACGTCGCGTCCCAAGCAGTCGGTGGCGACGACAGGCGCCTTTATTCCCTCACTCCCGGACGAGGAATGAGAGGTGGGGAAAAAGGAATCTTCGCGAGTGCAAAGGCGGAGAAGCTAGCAGTTTTGCGGCGTCTCCCCAGCCCTATCTGGGAGAGGCACGAGGTCACCCCGATTCCTACCGTCCCCGGGGGAGCTCCGGGCGGGCTGCTTCTCCCCAGTAGCACCCGTTGCGCACACAGACGCGCGCGTCCTTCCCGACCGCAACCGCTGATCCGGCCAGGACCCGGGCAGGCAGCGAGGGGTGTGCGCACCAAGTCTCCCGCGCGTCGCGAGCGGTCTCCCGGCCCCCCAGCCCGGCGCGGCCGGCTCACCAGATGGCCATCCTGCTCTTGGGGTAGTCCAGGCGCTCCAGGCAGCCGAGGAAGTGAGGCAGCGTGTGCGCAGCGTTGCGCGCGAGGACGACCACCAGCACGGTGGGTCTCTGCAGGGGCGACTCGGGGAAAACCACCGCCTCCTCTTCGTCGTCCTCGGAGTCCGCCTCGGCGGCGAAGCGCCCCCGGCAGCCGCCCCGCAGCAGAGTCCAGGAGAGGAGCAGCAGCGCCCAGGCCAGGGGGGCGGCGGGGCGCGCGGCCATGTTCCGGGCCGAGGCGGGCGGCGGGACGACCCGGCGCGGATGCCCGAGGCCGGCGGCGAGAGGCGGAGGGGAGGCGGCTGGCGCGCGCGCACTGGCACGGCCTCGGCCGCCGGGACCCTCCCGCTGCAGCCGCCGCCGCACCGCCCAGGCCCCGCCGCGGGCGCTCCGGGGTACCTGCGGCCGCGGGCGCTCGCCTGGACTCAGGCTTGCAGACAGTCGTGTCGGTGCGGCTGTTTGTCCCGAGTACGGCGGAAAGTTCCTCTAGTTCAGGTTCAGCTTGTACTGAGGTCTGTGGCTTTCCCCAGGGCTGTGAGGTGTGGCCGTGTCTGCCAATGGGCGTGTGAATGCGTGTGTGTGTGTGTGTGTGTGTGTGTGCGCGCGCGCGCGCGCGCGAGCGAGCGTGTGTACATAACGGTACGACTCCAAGAAAATTTATTCTGCTTTTGCAAACCGCAGTCTAAAGTCCTTCACAGTGATGCAATGTACCCAGTTTTTCATAATGCACCTATTGACTAAATGGGTAGAGTTCTAAAATGGAAAGTCACCCAGTGATTCATTACTATGATAAACAGGTTTTGTTTTGTTTTTTTAAAACTTCCACGAAGGCAGAATATTTGTATTTCCTCACCCTCAAGTGCTCTTTAAATTCATTTTTGACTGAGTAGTCTCCCCAGTAAGATCTAGTTGGAAGACCTGGAGAATTTTAGAGCCAGACCGAACCCTTCAAATTAAAGGAAAGCTCTTCATGGGTCTGTCCTTTACCTGACAACTCAGGGTCCTGAACTTCTGAAAGGGTGTCAGGTTAAGGACCAGATTCACTTAAGATGGTTTTCTCTTTCTTTAATGACCCAAACTGACAAATTGTGACAGACAGGGAAAATCTGTACAGGTTGGAAGAGAAGGGAGGATAAGGAAGAAAGAAGGAAGGGTAGAAGAAGAACACAATTAGCAGGTAAAGTGAAAATGCTAGGAAATATACCATCAAAGGATATTTAATTTTGAACACAATGGAGGAAAGCTAGTAAAGAAGTTCTTTACTGGATATCTTTTTGTGTGGAATTCTTTTTTGGAAGTTCTTTGTGTGTGGAAGTTGGAGCTAAATTTTTGTCTCACACGTGTCACTTATTCTTTGTGTGATCTTGGAGACTTGACCTCTCTGGACATCAATTTCTTCCTATGTAAAAGCCTTTTAAGTTCCTGCCTTATTTTCTCATTTGACAACCATTTATGAAATTACTAATTGTCAATCATTCAGATGTTGAGTGTTTGAATCTTTCTTCTCCAGAGAAAGGGGCAGAAGGTGTGAATCCTTCTTCTCCAGAAAAAGGCGCAGAAGGTGTCCTGCCATTTTTATCTGTCTGGATCAGAGTTGGAGGAGAGAGTCTTGGCTGAATCAACAAGGCTAGTTTTTCCTGCACCAAAATACCTTTTGGGGGCTTCCCAGGTTGGTCAGTAGTTAAGAATCCACCTGCCAATGCTTGCCAATTGCAGGAGGCATGGGTTCAAACCTGGGTCAAGAAGATCTCCTGGAGGAGGAAATGGCAACCCACTCCAGTATTCTTACCTGGGAAATCCCATGGACAAAAGAGCTTGGTGGGCTATAATCCATGGGGTTGCAAAGAGTAGGACATGACTGAGCACACACACACATTGTTTTTTTCACTACTTGGATTTTTTTATTCCCTTGTCTTAGCCAGCCTAAAATCCTACAACATAAATGTTCATTCAAATTGACAAGTATGCCAATTTTAACACTAAAACACTTGAGAGAAGAATATTAGGCAATAGCTTTGGTATTCCTACATTTGTGTGAATTAAATCAGAGTTCCTAATCTCAATACCTAAACTGAGGTACACTATAGGAAGCTTTAATGAAGGGAACAGAATGGGATCCTTATATGGAGTATGGCACCCTTAATGACAAAGCAAGTTCTGTCGATTTCTGATATGTGGGCTTGAGCACTTCAAGTCCAAGTGGGAAAAGGATATGGAGGGTAGCGTGAGAAAAAGAGCAGTGGCTGAAATGGGAAGGGATAAAATTAAACTGTGCCACTTTCAAAGTTTTTTCTAAGCTCTGGCCCGTATCCAAGAACTACATAATAGTTACCATAGAAAAATGATTTTCAGTTCCAAACACATTTATACAAATTTAAAATACATTCTTTTATCTCATTTAAAAAGACTAGATATGTTTCCTAAATTGTCTTCACTTATTTGTTCCAACATTTTCTCAGTGCCTACTGTCCCAAGGCATGGGTGCTGGAAATCAATGGATAAGTAAGATATATTGAATGAATGAATAAATACCATAAACTGGTAGGAAAAGAGGATAAGGAAGGGAGTGAGGATGGTTAGGAAATGCCTCATTAAAGAAATGCCTTTGAACCGAGTATTGAAAAATGAGAGGCATGTTTTAGGAAAATGATAGAGGGTTGGGAGAGGTTGGAATTTCAGGCTGATGGAATTATAAAAGCCAAAGAATGAGAGAGAGCACAGAGCATGAGGAATGGCAATGAGAAGAGCATGACTGGCGGGCAGGGTAGGAAGTGGGAAGAGAGAAGTCTGGACTACCACATGACTTTTATATAATTACATATATAAGCTTTTACAGAAAAGCTAAAAACTTGGTTAAAATGGAAAAAAAATGGGCTAAATATCTGATGTATAGTTGGCTTACACAGTGCTTTCAAATGTCACATAGAATATATGAATATATGATATTGAATGGTCACAACCATATGGCAGAGTTGCAGACTCCAGGTGATTAAAGTCTCAAAAGCAAAATTTTAGTTTAAATATACAGATTTTCAAACTCAATAATTTTGAATTTATATGGTTAAATATCTTATTTTAAACTGATAAAAACCATGCTATTTTATAAACATATAAAAACACACTAAGGACATATAAAAGCATATAGTTCTTCCCAGGTGGTGCTAGTGGTAAAGAACCCACCTGCCTATGCAGGAGACATAAGACACGTGGGTTTGATCCCTGTGTCGGGAAGATCCTCTGGAGGAGGAAATGGTACCCCACTCCAGTATCCTTGCCTAGAGAACTCCATGGGCAGAGGAGCCTGGTGGGCTACAGTCTGTGGGGTCGCAAAGAGCTGGACATGACTGAGTGATTAACACACACACACACACACACACACACACACACACAACTTAATATCAAAGAAAAAAAACTAACCTGGTTAAAAAATGGGCAGAAGACCTGAATAGACATTTTTCCAAAAAAAGACACACAAATGGCCAATAGGCACATGAAAATGTGCTCAACATTGCTGGTTATCAGAGAAGTGCAAAGCAAAATCACAGAGATATCATCATGAGATGGCTGGATGGCATCACTGACTCGATGGACATGAGTGTGAGTAAACTCTGGGAGTTGGTGATGGACAGGGAGGCCTGGTGTGCTGCGATTCATGGGGTTGCAAAGAGTCGGACACGACTGAGCGACTGAACTGAACTGATCATCTCATACCTGTCAGCATGGCTATCAGAAAGTCTGCAAATTACAAATATTGGTGAGGATGTGGAGAAATGGGAACCCTAGTACATTTTTTGTGGAAATGTAAATTGGTGTAGCCTTCGTGGAAAACAGTATGGAGGTTTCTCAAAAAACTAAGAACTACCATATAATGAAGCAATCTGACTCAAGGGTACATATCTGAAGAAAATGAAAACACTAATTCAAAAACATACATTTACTCCAATGTTCACAGCACCATTATTTACAATAGCCGAGATATGAAAGCAACATAAGCATGCATCCACAGATGAATGGATAAAGGAGATGTGGTATGTATATATACAATGGAATATTACTCAGCCATATAGAAGATAATAGTTTGCCATTTGCAACAACATGGATGGACTGGGACAGTATTATGCTTAGTGAAATAAACCAGACAGAGAAAGACAAATATTGTATGTGATCACTTATATGTGGAATATAAATGAACATAACAAAATGGAAACAGACTCACAGATAAAGAAAACTAACTATAGATTACCAGTGGGGAGAGGGAAGGGGGGAGGGCAAGATAGGGATATGAGATTAAGAGGTTCAAACTACTATGTATGAAATAAATAAGATATAAGTATATACTGTACAGAACAAGGAAATATATCCATTATTTTATAACAATTTTAAATAGAACATAATGTATAAAAATATTGAATCACTATATTGTACATCTGAAACTAATATAAAATTGTAAATCAGCTATAATTTTAAGAGGGACAAAAAGAAGAAATTAGACTTTATGGTGCAATTAGTGATCCAGTTTCTCTTTATACCTACATGTGTATATGTGTACATACATATACATATACACATATTTGTTGCCTCAACTCTGCATTACATCTGTAATGTCATCTCTGTCCATATGTGCATGACTTGCTACTTGATTCCATTGGCTTATTTATCTACCCTTGTAGAAATATCACATACTCTTAATTATAGACCTTTATAATAAGTTCTCTCAGTTTGTTCATCAGAAGGGTCTTGGTTATTTTTGGCCCTTTGGGCTGCCGTCTATGGGGTCGCACAGAGTCAGACATGACTGAAGCAATTTAGCAGCAGCAGCAGCAGCAGCATGCTCACATTTCGGAATCAGTTTATCAAGCATTAGGCAAACCCCTATTGAGACTGTGATTGAAATAACTAGAACTTACAGATCAGTATTGTAAAGTTGGCAGTTTCCTCCAAACTGATCTATAAATGCTATTAAAGATCATTAGAGAAGACCTAAATTAATGGACAGACATACTTCTCTAATGAGCTTCAGGAACATTTATTATGTTCTCCATAAAGGGTTTGCTCATCTTTATTCTAGGTACCTTATTTTTGTTGTTTTGTTCCAAATGTAAGCGGTATTTTTAAAAATTAAATATACTATAGCCTGATTCTTAAAATGGGGAATTTGGATTGCATTCTTAAATTTATGAGAAATGGAGAGAAGATATTTTGATTATTCTAATTTCTTTTCTATATGTATGAGGTTCTTCAAACAAACTCATGCATATGAATAGTAAAATATCATAGCATCTTAAATATTTTACTAAAAGTATAAACATCTTACCTATTCTCTGGGAAACAGAGAATGGGAAATTACATGCTTTGTGTACAAAGAAAGGAACAACATACATATGAACATTCCTACAACCAATGAATTAAAGCTGATCCAGAATGCTAGCCTGCATTTTTCAGCTTGAGATCACTGTTGTATATAACACTGTGTAAAAACGTTTTCTTTTTAACACATTAAACATTCACATCACAATCAAAAGTTCGGTTTTCCTCTGGAGACTAACTGAATTAATGTCTCGGCCTGGACTTTATAGACTTTTTTGCAGGAACTAAATGGTCTGGCTCAGATATCAAGACGGGAAATCAGTAGAGCAAGTGCCAGATTACACAGAATTTGATATCACCCAGTATACTCAGGAAGAATTTTATTTGTTGTTACTTATCTAAGCTTTTTTCCTAAGCACTTTGGTTCTCTGATATATTAAACCATGGAAGCATTTATAAAAGGAGAAATTCCTCAGTCTATGAGAGGTTGAAACTCTAACCTGCTCTTGGGTGTATTTTACTCTGGATTACCACAGTAGTAGACATTGTTCAGTTCAGTTCAGTTCAGTTCAGTCACTCAGTTGTGTCCGACTCTTTGCGACCCCATGGACTGCAGCAAGCCAGGCTTCCCTGCCCATCACCAACTCCTGGAGCCTACTCAAACTCATGTCCATTGCGTCGGTGATGCCATCCAACCATTTCATTCTGTTGTCTCCTTCTCCTACCAGGCTATTTAAGTATTCCCAGATCTTTTTCTTTCTTTCTTAGCTACTCCAAATCACCAAGATTTATTTATAAATAAGTTTCCATTGCTTAGTATGGAAGCCAAGGGACAATCTATTCTCATTCTTCAACTCTCTGTAACAGACAGTGACATTAAAAGTCAGAAACATTTAATATTCAGCTTAAATAGATCACATTTTTTCTAACAGAACTTCATTTATTTGCCAAAGGATAGCATTAACCTGTTGCTTTTTTTTTTCCAGTTGATATATCTTTCTGTATACTTTTGGGATTCTCTAACCTCTCTGCCCCATACATCTTTTTTTTTTTTCTTCCCCTTAAGTTTAAAATCTTCCCCTGAAGATGTCTGAACCTGTTCACATAATACCTAGTTCCATTGGATCTCCTTATTTATAAAATTTCCCCTTTCCTCATATGAGCAATAGAATGCTCCTAAATGCTTCTAAATACCATCACCTGAACTGATTGGGATCTTTAGAGGAGAGAGAGAGAGAAAAATCTACTTACATCTAATTACTTGAATTACTGTCAAGGAACCTACTAATTTCAGAGTTATTTGCTTCTTTAGGGCTTAGCAGCTATTTGAAGAGGTAAAGGTTAATAAGTTCATTCAAATGTAATACATTCTAGGGCAATTTATGAATCTTCATGTGTGGTTTTATATCACAGGATACACTTCTCTCTATACATAATACATTTTTTAATGCATTCAAGCTTTTTATCTGGCTTTCAACAGTTTGACTTCAGCATGGACTTCACTGTGTCTATTTTACCTGGTATTCATTTAGTATTTTGTACCTGTAAATTTCTTTCATCAAACTTGGGGAATTATTAACTTCTTTATTTTTTTCTATTCCATTCTCTTTCTTTTCTCCTTCTAGTATTTCATTTACATATATGTTGGATTGTCTGATATCACGTAGCAGTTCTCTGAACTCTGTTTATTTTTTTTTTAAAAAATCATCTTCTCTTTGTTGTTCACTTTGGATGATGTCTTGGATGATTGCTGTACCTTCAATTCATTTAATTTTTCCTCTGTAATTTCCATTTGGCTGTTAAATTCACCCAGTGAATTTTGTATTTCTGAAATTTTAATTTTTAGTTTCAGAATTTCCATTTGATCCCTTTTTTCATTTTCTCTAATGAGGTTTATTTGTTTGCTTGTCTCCTGAGAGTTTTATTCACTGAAAACATGTTGTGTTTTACTTCACTGAGGATAGTTAAAATAATTAAAGTTTTCATCTGTCAGTCTCAACATCTGATTCATCTTAGGGTCAGATTCCAGAAAATGTGATCCACTTTCTTGATTTTCATATGTCACTAGTTTTGAATTGTATCTTGGACTTTATGAATGGTGAATTGTGGATGTTCTGGATTGCATTATTTTGCTATGATGAGTATTATTTTCTTTTCATTAGCAGGTGATTCTCTTGACTAAATATAAACCATAAACTCTCTTTCTTGGGGGACAACTCTAGTCTCAGTTCAGATCTTTTGTTTTTAACTGAACTGCTGGGATTTTGTTCTAGGTGGTTCAGGATCTGTCAGAGATGAAAGCAGAGTTAGGGGGTCCTTTCTCTCTGGCTCCTATCCTTTGGGGATTTCTTGATCTCTTCAGCTTTCAAAGTTTCCTGGCTTCACTTTTTTGGTTCTCCAGATAAGAAAAACGGAGAGTTTCCCCACATGTGCCCCTGCTGCTGAAGAACCTGCCTCCTGGACTGTACTTTGTTGTTGTTGTTCTGTCACTAAGTCCTGTTGGACCCTTTGCAATGCCATGGACTGCAGCACACTAAGCTTCCCTATCCTCCACTATTTCCCAGAGTTTGCTTAAACTCATGTCCATGATGCTATCTAACCATCTCATCCTCTGCCACCCTCTTCTCCTTTTGCCTTCAATCTTTCCCAGCACCAGGGGCTTTTCCAATGAGTCGCTCATCCACACTTAGCTCAAGCTAAACTCTAAGGAAAGGGAAACCTCCCTTGTTGTGCTTCATCACCCTCCAAGCAAGCTTGCTCTCCTGACTAGGCTCAGGAGGCTCTGTTCGCATTCCAAGGTATTCTGGAATACCTATTTTTGTATTACGTCCTTTTAGGTATTTGACCTAATACCTGTTTTCTATTTTTGTATTATGCCCGATTTTTATAGATGTTTTCTTCTGGGGGTACAGTCTCAGCCTGTCATATTTGGAAGCAGAAGTTCTATCCCTGTCTGGTACTTTGACTCTTGAGAGAGTCATTTCTTGCCTTGATTAACGCAATACCTCCTAGGCAGTCCTGCTTCCACCCTTGACCCCTAAGATCTAGTCTCAGCACTTCAGGCAGAGGGACACAGGAAAAATAACAGGAACTTCTGGCGTCCCCCTGTTTCACTCATAGTAAATCCATAAAAGCTTAAAATGTCCTGCCCTGCCTGTCTGAAACTCCTCAGCCTTCTTGACTTCCACGTCACACGCTTATGCTGGTTTGCATCCTCCTTTTCTGACGACTCGTGTTTATGTTCAACAACTCGTGTTTATTCTTGCTCCTCCAATCCTAAAAGGTCGGTTCACCCTAAATATATGGTTCTTGACACTCCGGTCTCTCTCCTTTCCACTTTCTTCTCTGGAGATCTCATCCACTTCCACACTTTGAGCAGCTGTAAACGGCGCTGATGTAAGGAGAATTAAGAGCTCCTGGACCTTCTCCACGCTAGCACCTACCCAGATCCGAATAAGCTCACACGGAGACTGGAGCGCGTTCGTTCAGGTTCTAGTTGTGTTGGTCTGAAGGTGGGGCTGATCCTCGCAGCACCTGAGTTCTGCGCCGGCGCAACACACGACGCGGAGGCGGAACCGAGACGCGTGAGTCTCTGCTTCTGGCCGGGCGCGGAGAGCACGGCGCGGTGCACCACGGGCGCGCCGCACGGCAGGGCATGGAGGAGCGCGGGGAGTCCCAGCCGACTGCGGGTTGCGGCGATGTGCGCTCCGGCGACGATCGCGGCGGCGGCAGCGCCCACCCGTGGGCCCCCGAGGACGCCTGGATGGGCACGCACCCTAAGGTCAGCAGGCGCGAGAGGAGCAGGGCGCCCTGTCCAGGCCTGCACCCAAGGCGGGACCCCCGGGCCGTGCTCCCCCTTGGGCCCTTGACTCCCCACCCGATGGGATCACAGAGTTTCCGTGCGAACCTCACTGAAGGGGATTCTTTTTGCTCACTGATCGCTGCTGGCAACATTGTTTTTGTTTGTTTCAATGAGTTAAACTATTGTTCTGACACCGCCCCCTTCCGCCTCGCCTCCCTCCGACCATTCTTAACTGGAGGGAACATCGTTAGCTACATTGCCTCTGGAGCCAGATAACAGCCACACCAGTAATCTGAGTTTTGCTGCTTAGGGTCGTTCTTGGGGATGGTCTCATTTAATCCTCATAGTAACCAAGCGGAACCGTTTGTGAGCCTTGAATAAGCTGTAGTAGTCTACCATGGTCAAGGTTTTAGGCCCAGTCCCCCTTTGTCTCTGTTGGCAAATTGCTGCCCTGGACCAGCTATGGCCCAAGCAATGAATGGATATGAGTTTTGCAAGAATCTCAGGGACTACATACTTTGGTCTAGTAGCTTGAATAGAATTGCAGTCTTCTGCTGGAGAGCAGTATTTCATACATAGTGACCTAAAAAACATTCCAGAAAAGGAAAAATTTGAAGATCTTTTCATCTTCTCTTGCTTGATTTTATCCTTCTGCTCTGATCCCCTTACACCCTCTCAGGGTGAGAAAAACAAACGCTAACATGGAGATATTATTAAGTGCCATCAAAGAACCAAAATATGGAGAGGGAGCATGGTGGTCAGGAGCATGAGTTCAGACTGCCTGAG
Organism: Cervus canadensis; assembly: GCF_019320065.1. NCBI lineage: Eukaryota > Metazoa > Chordata > Mammalia > Artiodactyla > Cervidae > Cervus > Cervus canadensis. The sequence goes on along the minus strand of NC_057398.1, from coordinate 15,159,296 downwards.
TCTGAATCCTAGTTCTGTCATCAGCTTTGTGATTATTATTAATTTTTTTTTGCGGGGGTGGGGGGACGCAAAAAAAAAAAAAAGTTTTATCTCATTGTTCCTCAGTTTTCTCTTCTGTAAAATGGAGATAAGAATAGTATTAACCTTATCAAGTTGTTAGAGGATTAAGACAGTTAATATTAGTAAAGCACTTAACACACAGCAGCCACTACCTAAATATTTAAAGTAAAACACCAGTAATAAGTTTTAAAAGCTACTTCTAGATTTGATGTTACTGTTTAATTTTCATACTTGCAGGGTTTTGTTTTTTTTTTTTTTCTTTCTTTAAAGTCAAACACTTTATAGGCTCAAACAATCAAATACTTTCTTTTGGTTTTTCTTCTTGAAGGATCTAACTGATCTTAAAAAAAAAAAAGAAAAGATATTAATTGTTTGATTTTCAGTTCTGCATTTGCATTATTCAGTTTGAAAATTACTTAGGTCAATCCAATAACATAGGATCAGATTTATCATCCTCAAACACCACTTTGGTTATGTAATTCTCATGTTTAGAGAATTTCCTGAAGGGTAAAATTCATACTTTTACGTTGGCCATCAAGACCTCGCTACCTGGTCCCCAGTTGCCTTTTCAGTGTCATTTCCAAACTCATTTGAGGTTGAGGAGGACAGTTAACAGCACTCCTCTTTTCCTGCACCTGTACACACTTTGTTGCATGCTGATGGGAAGTGTGACTTTAGTGCACCCAGGTGGGTCTGCAGATGCCTCACCTCTGCATTGACCCTGCTCCCCACCTGCCTAGTCATTGACAGAGCTGGAATACCTCAGGCTTCTCCTGCAGGGGCAGGCCCTGAATAATATTCCTTCTGTGCTGACCAACAAGTCTGAAAGCCGCAGCAGCTTGCTTGATCCTTCCTTTGAAACTCAACAGTTAATGAACTCCCTGCTCTTGAGTGAGCAGGGGCGGGGAGAGAGGCCAGGAGTGCTCTTCTAGCACACCTTCTCCACCTGCAAATGAGACCAGGGAAACAGAGGCTCCCACTAACCTGCCCTGACAAAAGTCCTGTTAAGATGTCTCTACTCCCGGCAGATAGGTTTCTTTCTAGGCCTTTGAATCCATGGTGCTTATTTCCACTTTCGTGTGATTACTCACACTGTCACTCTTTCTCTGTTTATTCAATTCACACATGTCCTTCAGGGCCCAGTTTGCATCCCACTTCTGCCAGGAAACATTCACCAGCCAAGCCACCTGAGTGCAGCTCCTTTGACCTCTTGTCATTTTTTTTTTTTTTCCATTCACTTGGTTTTTAGTCACTTACTGTAATGTATTATTATTTATCTGCAATTGCAAGTGTGTATGTGTTTACCCTAGCAATCCATAAGTTTTTTTAAGAGTTAGGGATCAGGGCTTAATTGCCAAGAAACTCCCACTATATCTTTAGGAGAGCCTTATACATTATCTGTTGACTAGTTGTTAATTGAAAGAAAATGCTGAGAGATTCTTCCTTCTCTTTTTGACAATTACATTTTGATTTTCAGTATTTAGAAATGATGGAATTAGATATAGGAGATGCCACCCAAGTTTATATAGCGTTCTTGGTTTACCTGGACCTCATGGAGAGTAAGTAACTTGTTTATTATTGTTTTGTTATTGGGGCTATTGGTGGGGGAATGAGGAGTTGTGTTGGGATATAGCGTTTATGCATTTGCTGTTAATTTTGTCAGTGTTGTGATTTCTTTATTCATTAGCACTGGGAATTATGAGTAACAGAAAATACTAGAAAGATAAAGGGACATAGCATTATAAGTGATGTTTGCTCAGCTGAGTATTAGGTAGATTTTAGACCTTTTATCTTTTATTTTTGATAAATATTGTTGTCCATTCAATGATGCACTTTCAGGTAAAAGCTGGCATGAAGTAAACTGTGTGGGATTACCAGATCTCCAGCTCATCTGCCTTCTCGGTACTGAAATAGAAGGAGAAGGGTTACAGACTGTGGTACCTACGCCCATCAGTGCTTCCCTCAGCCATAACAGGTGGGCAGCTGATTTTGATCTTTGTTTAGCAGGTTAGTTCCTTTCCTGCATAAAGCACTAGGAATCCTTAAATTAGAGGTAGTAATATATTTTAAAGGCTTCCTGGTAGATCAGGGGTTAAGTATCTGCCTGCAACACAGGAGACACGGGTTCCATCCCTGGGTCAGGAAGATACTCTGGAGAATGAAATGGCAACCCACTCCATTATTCTTGCCTGGAAAATCCCATGGACAGAGAATCCTGGTAGGCTATAGTCCATGGGGTTGCAAAGAGTCGGACACGACTTAGCAACTGAACAACAGCAACAGTATATTTTAAAAGGGATTTGGGGTATAGGAATCATGGCTTTATTCTTGGTTATTTGAGAACTAAGTTAAATATGAGTGTTGAACAAGTGTTTATTTACTGTAAAATGTTACTGTATTTTTCATGCTCATTGGGAGTGGTTTCATTTTAGATATTTTTAACTTTATAAAAAGGCATGTAATATTTTGGGGCTTGCTTTATAATGTTAAGGTTATATTATAGTGTCTTTTGGCCAGGAGGGTGGGCCGCCGTATAGCATTCCATCGTGTGATTATACCATAGTGTTCACGTCTCTTCTGATGATGGAGTGTTGCTCATGTTCGACTTTAGGGGATAGTTTCAAACTATTTTCCAAAGTGGTTGCCTCAGTTTACTTTCCCCTGCACAGTAAATAAGATCTTTGGAAGCTATATGGTCTCTGACATTTAGTATTCTCTGACTCTTAAATTTTTGCCAGTTGAATGGCTTGTGTAACTATGGTCTTAATGTGCAGGTCTCTGATGCTGAACATTTATTTATATTTTTATTATTTCCTTGCTTGAAAAATGCATCTTCACATCCTTTACCTGTTGGATTATTTGCAGTTTCCTCACTGACCCCTAGGACTTCTTTATATATTCTTGATATTAATCCTTTTGGTTGTGTTTCCCAGATTTAAAAATCTGTCTTTCAGGTATCTTTTGATGAATAACAGCTTTTAATTTGAATATAATCATACTTACTAATTTTAATAATCAATATCTTTATGTCTAATATAAGAGCTATTTCCTAAGTAAAGATTTAAAAAACGACGGTCGCCTGTATCTTCACTAAGAGTTTTGAAGTTGCTTTTTTTAACGTTATGAGAGGAAGGCTAGGGACCCTGTTTTCAGTTGTTTTCAGTTGGATGACTATTTTTCTCTGCCCCCAATTACTGAATATTCCCTCCTTTCCTTATTATATGACATACATCTTTGTGCAGCTTTGATTTGCTTCTGGCCTCTCTTTATATTCTATTTGTCAATATATTTATTCTTAATGCCAGTACCAGGTTTTCCTAATTGCTTGCTTCATAAGAAGACCTGGTATCCTGGTAAAAAGTCTCCTTTTCTGTTCTTCTTGAGAAGCTGTGACAGTTAGCTTCTGAGATGGCTTCTTGTGATCCAGCCTTCTGATGGTCACACTTGTGTAATTCCCTTCCCTGGAGTGTGGGCTGGAAGTAGTGACTTGCTTTTTTGTTGGGGGGTAGTTGTTGTGCACTGAGCAGCTTATGGGATTTAGTTCCCCAACCAGCGATCAAACCCGGGTCCTCGGCGGTGAAAGCATAGAGTCCTAACCCTTGGAGCACCAGGGAATTCCCAGTGTCTTACTGTTAATAAATAAAATTTGGCAAAAATGATGAGATGCTACTTCTAAGGTCAGATTATAGAAGACATAAGGCTATTTGGGGTCTTTTGTGTTTCCATACAAATTTGAAAGTTTTTTGTTACTAGTTCTGTGAAAAATTGTTCAGTTGCTGAGTCATATCCGATTCTTTGTAACCCCATGGACTACAGCTTGCCAGGCTCACCTGTCCTTCACTGTCTCCCAGAGTTTGTTCAAACTCATTTCTATTGAGTTGGTGATGCTATCTAACCATCTCATCTTCTGCCGCCCCCTTCTCCTTTTGCTTTCAGTCTTGGCCAGCATCAGTGTCTTTTCCAATGTAAAAAATACTCTTGACAATTTGATAGAGATTGCACTAAATCTATGAATTGCCTTGGATCATATGGTCATTTTAACAGTATTGATTTTTCCTATCCAAGGGCATGGTATATTTTTCTTTCTGTCTGTGTCATTTTCAATTTCTTTCATCAGTGTCTTATAGTTCAACTGACAAGAGCATATCTATCTATATGTGTGTGTGTGTGTGTGTGTGTGTGTATATACACACATATATACATGTGTGCTTAGTCTCTTCAGTCATGTCTGACTCTTTGCAACCCAAAGACTTTAGCCCACCAGGCTCCTCTGTCCATGGGATTCTCCAGGCAAGAATACTGGAGTGGGTTGCCATGCCCTCCTCCAGGGGATCTTCCCGACTCAGGGACTGAATGCAGCTTCTCCTGTGTCTCCTGCATTGCAGGCGGATTCTTTATCGCTGAGCCACGGGGAAAGCCTACACACACGCGCGCACACACACACACACACATGCACACACGCACACACACGTGCACGTGCACTGTGTACCTGAAATATTGTAAATCAATGATACTTTGAGAAAAAAACAGTGACTTCTGTTGGGCACTCTCTCTCTGACTTGTTTGTTCTGAGGTAAGCCAGCTGCACTGAGAACTGTCCTAGAGAAAGGCTGAACGTAACTAGTAATGGAGCCAAGTTTCTGCTAGGTGGGAAGGGGAGGATTCAAGAAACTCCTGGAAGAGAGTAATCTTGAGCTGGAAGAGGAGCACCCAAACCTCGGAGGCTGTGGGGCAGGTAGAAAGGACAGATAAAGACATAGGTATATTTTAGTGGGTGTATAAGTAGGGAAGAGGGCTTGGAGCTGTTGTTCAGCCACTAAGTAATGTCCGACTCTTTGTGACCCTATGAACTGCAACATGCCAGGCTCCTCTGTCCTCCAGTATCTCCCAGAGTTTGCTCAGATTCCTGTCCATTGAGTCAGTGATGCTATCTAACTATCTCATCCTTGGCTGCCCCCTTCTCCTTGGCCTTCAGTTTTTCCCAGCGTCAGGGTCTTTTCTAGTAAGTCAGCTCTTCACATCAGGTGGCCAAAGTACTGGAGTTTCAGCTTCAGCATCAGTCCTTCCAGTGAACACCCAGGACTGATGTCCTTCAGGATGGACTGGTTGGATCTCCTTGCAGTCCAAGGGACTCTCAAGAGTCTTCTCCAACACCACAGTTCAAAGGGGAAGAAGGCAGAGCACCTTAAGTTCCAATATGAAGCACTTTGATGAATACTTATTTTTTTCTTAATTCTCTATGAATGCATATAGAATTAATGCATATTGATTTAGGAGAAAGACCGTGGACTAAAGCCAAAAGACCTGGATTCTGGTCTTGGCACAGATACTTAACATTTTGTTTGATGATTGGAGACAGACAATTCTTGAGTTTCACTTTGTCTTTTATTGAAGGTTACAGGTTATCAGTAGATAATATGTGAGATCCCTTCCAAATCAAAGCTACCATAATTGGTTTACATAAAATTGTATTAAGCTAATTTTTAGATTTCTATTAAATATTTTTGGTATGTGTGATTTGTTATTAGAATTATCTTTTGATATTTCAGGCTATTCATACTATTCTTTGAGAGGCTTCTTACTATGAGATTTTTCTATGTGTTTTGAGAATCAATACACAACAATTTAACTAGCTTTATTTCTAATAATGCTTCTGTCTAAGAGATGTAATAATTCACTCCTTCAGACTCTCCCTTTGTGTCTTTAAATTACTGTAACAATGTCATCCTAGCTAGTATTATTGTTATATTATTTATTTGGACAAGGAACTATCATTTAGAATTAACATACATTTAATCCTAAAAAGCAAAATGAATATAGTCTGTTTGAATCAAAATCATTTCCTAAATCTAGAACTATAAATTTGCCCAATTAATTTCTAGTTTTTCCCTACTTATGACTATTGCTTTTCTAGCTTTTTAAGCTTGTTTTCTTCTTTAAGTAGAATTAGTTGGAAGGGTAACTTAGTAATCCATTTTTGCGCTCTATAAATAAAGCAGAGGGCTTAGTCTGTGTGTCTTATTTTTATATAAATATTCATGATTATATTAGGCAGTGGAATGATAATACAGAAAATAGCACAAATGGGACCCAATACACATTAGATTTATTATGCTTTTTATGGCATAAAATGTTCTCAACTCAAAGAGTGCAAATAACCTTTAACAAATAAAGATTTGTGTGTTTGATTTCATTCCTCAGTTTTTAACAGGAGTGATATTTTTGGGTAATAGGCAAACTTTAATCTGTTTTTACTCCCATGTGTACTTTCTGTATAAAATGTTACATGTATAACAGCAATGGTGCAATTTCAGACAGTTGTGGTTAATGTAGGAATTTTCCTTCATTAGTAACACAAAGAAAATTATTGACTTTGACTCTCTGGCCGCCTTGTATAGGGAGGAAGCTCATTAAGACAAGTTCTGAAAGTATTTGGGTAGGAATTTATGAAGGCAACTCACCTTAAAAAAATGCGTTTTTTTGAATTTAAGAGAATAAACAGTTCTTTATTTGATAATAAACCACCTATAAAAATAAATCACTGGGTTCACTTTAAAAATTATTATTGTCAGATAATATTGCTTGAACTTTTTAGTCTTTACCTAGCAAATACTTATTGACTGTTAGGTCAGGAGGTGGTCTGTGTTAGAGATACTGTGCTGATCAAGACAACCTATTTCTTTTTTTGAGGCATAATTGATTTGCAACATTGTATTAGCTTCAGGTGTACAACATAATGATTTGATATTTGTATATATTGCAAAAGAAATCACTGTATATAATTACAGAGTTTTTTTTTTCTTGTGATATGAACCCTTAAGATCTACTTTCTTAGCCACTTTCAAATAATTCAATATGGTATTATTAACTGTAGTTACCATGCTGTACATTACATACCCATAACTTATTTATTTTATAACCGGAAGTTTGTACTTTTTAACTCTTTTCACCTGTTTTACCCACTGCCTCTGGCAACCTCCAATCTGTTTTCTGTGTCTATGAACTTTCGTGTGGGTGTAATTCCACAAATGCATGTGATCATATGGTATTTAAGACTTTCTCTTGAAAGTAACATTCTGGCTCTAGTTGTTGGCTTGGAAAATAAATTTTATTTCATTTTTTGGTAATTGTTAGATGAGATCTAGGAAAAAAATTGTCCTTCGTTCAGAGATTTAATTAACAGTAATTTGGGACCGCCTCCACTTATTTTATTGTTAGGTAATTGAATAACAGGGCTTCCTTATTGGCTCAGTGGTAAAGAATCCACCTGCAATGCAAGAGACATGGGTTTGATCCCTGGGTCAGGAAGATACCCTGGAGAAGGAAATAGCAACCCTCTCCAGTATTCTTGCCTGGGAAATCCCATTGACAGAGGAGCCTGGTGGCCTACAGTCCATGAGGTCCCAAAAGAATCAGACACAACTTAGTGACTAAACAACAACAACAAATTGAGTAACAGGAGTAGTGGAGTACTGATGAACATTTTACATAAGGCTGTCTCAGGACCCAGAAGGACAGGAAAGGCCTCCTCAAAGTGCTAAGAGACCATGTTTCAGCAAGACAAGTGGAAGTAGTGACTGCCTGCCTATTATGGAATCTGGTTCAGAGTAGGTGCTTAATGGCATGGGCCAAGGCCACTAATGAACAAATGAATATCTAGAACTTATGAGAAAAGAAGGGATGGGTGGGAAATGAGGGAAGAAGGGTTACATACATCTGGAAGGACATCACTGTTTACACTTTTTTGCTGTTATGAATTATACTGTAATGAATAGCCCTGTAAGTATATCTTTGTTCTCATGTGTGAGAGTCTCTCTAAGGTAGAAACTTGGAGGTGAAACGGCTGGGACATACAGCATTTACACCTTCATCTTTACTACTTATTACTAACCTGCTCTCCAGAAGGTTATCAGTTTATAGTCCCACTGACAGTATAGAAGTTTCCATAGACTAGGAGAAGAGATTTACTGATGTAGAGCCAACAAAGATTCAATCAGAATATGTACATAACTTCTGTGACTCGAGGGAAAAAGCAACCCAGATGAAAAACATGGGCAAAGAATATGAACAGCAGTTCACAGAAGAGGAATTAATCAGGGAAATACAGATGTAAGATGTGCTTGTTCATGTTTTAGCTTAATGATGCAGAAGCTTTTCAAACAGTTTATGATGTTAAATTTGACAAAAGAAAGATCTGGGAGGATGTTTGAACAGGCCTACAGCTAGCTCATGACTTGCTTTGGAGTGAATTAGAAAAAAGGGACTCTCTTGGGCATACAGAAAAAGTCTTCACCAGGATTCAGGTTTGGAAAGCTCCATCAACCAGATTTCAGACACCCTTGTACCTGGTACCTTTGTGCAAGGTACAGTCTGTACAATATACATGATTCCCTAGCCCTGAAGCATGTCTGTTGAGCCCCAGGTTTCCAGAAGGCTCTCTTAAAAATTACTGCTACATGGATGGTGTTGTGGAAGGACTTTATGCAGGTGAGTGATGCAGTAGCTTATTCCGTGTGGTTATAAGAATATTTTGCATTGGTAGAGAATGTTACAGAATTTCAGAGTACCTTCACTTGTTTCATTAGCTCTAGAACCTGTAGTGGTATACAGGCATATATAAATTATAAAATAGAGGTATATAAGGTATATATAAATTTCATATATAAAAAGCTGAGATTGAAAAGATGTTTTTATTTATGCTCTACTGTCTCCAAAGATAATAAAGGATTCAGTGTGTTGCACCAGGATCTCCAGGTAGATAACAAAGTCTCATAGCTATCATTCTTCTTACTGAAAGGTGTTGCTGAACCATGTAAAGGCATGGGATTCTTGGCCTCCAGAGGAGAAGAATTCAATCCGGGGCCAGAAACGAGGCTGGATCGCTCAGGGCTTTTGTGCGATAAAGTTTTATTAAGGTATAAGGGAGATAGAGAAAGCTTCTGACATAGGCATCAGAAAGGGGCAGAAGGAGTACGCCCTTGCTAGTGTTAGCCATGGAGTTATATACTCTCTAATTAGTTATTACAGTGAATCAAAAGAATGTCTGGAGGTTGTAAAGACCTCACTAGACCTACTCCCATAATTTACACCTTAAGATAATAGGATTAGCCAGAAGGTTTTTTCCAGAGACTGTCCTCAGGCAGGGTACATTATTGTTATATAATCCTAAGGAATGTAGAGGGGAAAAAGTTTGTCCTTTCTTCCTCCTTGAGAATTCCAGACCCCCTCTCTCCTTGGGGACCCCTAGACTTCTTATCAACCTGCCTAGGAATTAACTCTCTCATTATTTTGCTGGTGACTTTAAAATCTTTTACTGGAGAATAAAACCAGATACAGAAAGCCGCACAGTATAAATGCATAGGCTGAGTTACAAAGAGAACATTTTGAACACGTAACCACCACTTAGTCAAGAAATAAAACCTTTCCAGCCATCTCAGAACTCCTTCAGTGTGCCCTGTCCTAAGCATAACCTTTTCCTTTCCCATTATTCTTACTTTTATGATAATAACTTTTATTTTGGTATACTCTCGTATGGTGTACTCATGGTGCATTTTAATGTTTCCCTGTCCCCTGTATTTTCTGCAAATTGGCAGCTGGAATCAGGGCTTCAATTGTTATCATATTAGTAAGACTATAGCTGATGGTCTGTTCTTTTATCAGGAGGCATGTAATGCCCTTTTATTTTTTTATATACATTTTAAAATCAATTTAATTTCTACAAATAAAGCAGTTCCTTATTTGTATCTCATAAATTTTGCCCATTAAAAAATGTTTTGGTTATATCCTGTAAATGTCTCTTAATCTGCAGTAGAGATCAGCAAGCTGTCCATAAAGCTCTAGATAGTAAATATTTTGAGATTTGCTGGCTGTTTGGTCTCTGTTGCAACCCCTTAGCTCTGTCACATTAGGGGGAAAGCAGCCCTAGACAAATATATAAACAGATGGGTGTGGCTGTGTTCTTATAGCTTTATTTACAAGAACAGAGGGCATCCAGATTGATCCATAGACTAGTGGTTTACCACCTCCTGATGTGTGGGTTCTGCCTCTGTCCTCTTTTCCTCACAATTTTCCTGTTAAAGAACCTAGGCTGTTTGACATACATACTCTCCCATAGTATGGGTTTGTCAATGACTCACTCATGGTGCATTTCAGCAGCTTTCCCTGTCCTCTGTATTTTCTGCAAATTGGCAGCTGAAACCAGCAGCTTGGTTAGATGCAATTGGATCACATTAGTAAGACTCTAGCTGGTAGTCCATTCTTTCATCAGGAGACAGGTAATGTCTGGTTTTCTCTCTGTGTGATCTTAGTAGCTACTGATGCTTAATGCCTAGCTGTGACTGGTGGTTTTAACCTTTATTTTAACTTTTATTTAACCTTTATTGTTTTCCTGACCCATGATTCCAGTCCACTTTCCTTGAACTGCAGTATAGATATACTAGAGCTTTTGTTTATATATTGTTCCCAGGACCTCTTTGTGTTGACTCCCTGCTTTGACTCTCACCCAAGAAAGCATAGTAGAATGTGAGTAGGTGAGAATGGTGATATATTATGGGGAATATTAATTTTATATTAAAATACAGCCTGCCAACTTTGTTGTTGGAAATAAATCACCACACACTCGCACCATCAACCTGAGCACAGAAGCTGTAAATCACTATCCTAGACTGTGCTGCTTAGCTGCTTGATTGTGGTGCTTTTTTTCTGATAAATGTTTTGTATTCTTCACAAACCTTAAATGACATTTTTATTACTAGGGAATTTGGGTAGTATACAAAGCCCAAGAGCCAGAGGGGTTGGCAGTTGCAGTGGGTGCACGTGCCTGTTATCCACAAAGGGTACAGTGTACCTAAGGCTTGCTGGCTGTTTCCTTTACTGAAGCCCCGAGTTTTAGAATCTGTTGTTTGTAATACTGGACCACACTCTGTCGTTTTCATAGTTAATTACAACTTAGTTATGAACCATTTCCCCAGGGATAATAGTCTCACCGTAGTCCTTAAAACTATGGTAGTAACTGCTGAGTGAGAGAGTGGCATATATATTTGAAAAGCTTATTCTTTCCATTATTTACTTTATGGTGTATATGTTTTGGTTGGCCAAAAAGTTAATTCAGGTTTTTTTCAATAACATTTAATAGAGAGCCCTCAATGAACTCTTTTGCCAACCCAATTATTTGGTGACTCCTTAAAAGGTAAGGGTTCTAGGCAACATTTAATGTTGTATCTGCATCAGTGTCTCAGAATGCGCAGACAGTTTTTGTATCCATTTCCTACTCATTTTCCCAGAGTTGGCCCCTGTTGGTTTTATGTATGTAGTTTCTGGCAAGAATACAGACAGACTCCATCATAGACCAAATGAGTGTTTGAATAGCAGTGAGTCAATGCAGTATTTTGAGCACAAGTACAGTTTGTGATCATTGTTTCCGCTAAAGCAATTATACATAAAATTTGTGTGCATGTCCCCACTCCTGTCCGATTCCTTGCGGCCCCATGGACTGTTGCCTTCCAGGCTCCTCTGTCTATGGAATTTTCCAGGCAAGAATACTGGAGTGGGTTGCCATTTCCTTCTCTAGGGGATCTTCCCAACCCAGGGATAGAACGTGCATTTCTCTTTTTTTTTTTTTCAAACTTTAAGCTTTTTATTTTGTATTGGAGTATAGCCGATTAACAATGTTGTGGTAGTTTCAGATGAACAGGGAAGGTACTCAGCCATACATATGCATGTATCCATTTTCCCCGAATCATGACTCTCATCCAGGCTGGCACATAACATTAAGTAGAGTTCCGTGTGTTATATAATATTGGGCTTCCCTGTTGGCTCAGACGGTAAAGTATCTGCCTGCAATGCGGAAGACCTGGGTTTGAACCCTGGGTCAGGAAGTTCCCCTGGAGAGGGGCATGGCAACCCACTCCAGTATTCTTGCCTGGAGAATCCCCATGGACAGAGGAGCCTGGCAGGCTACAATCCATGGGGTCACAAAGAGCCAGACATGGCTGAGCGACCAAGCCCAGCACAGCCCAGCACAAGGAGCCTCCGCACTGTCTCCATGGTGGCGGTACCAGTTTACATTCCCACCAACAGGGCGGGAGGGGTCCCTTCCCCCCACGCCCTCTCCAGCTTCTGTTGGTGGTGGATTTTTTGGTGATAGTCATGCTGACTCCTGCATTGGCAGGCAGATTCCTTACCACTCATGCCACCTGGGAAGCCTTATACATAAAATTTACTCATAGTTAAAACACTCTGGCATATCTTTCAAGTCTCAAAAGGTCTTATGTATGCTAGTCCCTTGTGAAAATGCTGATTTAATACTAATTACTGATATCCAGTAGGAGAATAGAACTGGTAAAATGCTTGTAGCCAATGACAAGTGGGTAAATTATGCTGATGGGAATATGAAACTGGGAATATGCTTCTTAACAGGAGGGATACTACTACTTTTTCTCTCATCTAAAAATACTTTCTAAAACTAATGTAAATAATGTTTAGCTTACACTTTAAAATACTATATTAAGTTCTATATTTGGATGGTATATACATATGTAAAGCACTTTGGATTGTTTCTTGCTAAAGCAAATCTAAGAATTCATGTAGCAGTTTTGGTCAGTGACTGTAGAGGTTATGATAGTAGTAAATTCATAGAGGCCAAAGAGATCTGATGAATTTAAAGATAAGACAACTGGAGGAATCCTAGTGAAAGCCAAGGGCCTTTTTCTGAGCTGAGGTAGCAAATGAAGTCAAATTTGTGTCGAGAGAGCTTAGTTAGCTTTTCTTTGGACCATCCTGACATTGATATTTGTTGAATGTCCCTAAATGAATGAAGTATATTACAACAAAATTAAGGTAGTTTTATAGCCTTCTGTAATAGTGCTAATATTGTGGGTAGTTGTATATGGGAAAATACCTTCCTTAAGAAACTTACACAAGGACCCATAGCAAATTGTGAGGGGAAAAAAATATTTTTGTGTTTTTTAGCTGTCAGTTTTGTTTTATTTTCCCTGGTAGAACTTATGTTATCTTCCAATTTCCATATCAATTTAGTAAAACATGAGAGATGTGCTGAAAACTCAAACCCCAGTTGCCATACTTTAGGCTTATCTGTTTTTATATATAAGTTTTTTTAAAAAGCTGAGCAGAGAATTTTTTTTAAACAGCCGAGCAGAGGATTTTTTATAATTATGAGATCCAGAGACAGTTAAGATACTGTTTTTTTTAAATGCTCAATACATCCCTTTTGTTACAGAAGGCTATAGTTCCTTGCTTAGTAATACCAATGCATCATTCATCCTTTTAAACCTGACTAAATTATAAATGACTTTCTTCTCTCAGTGCTAGAGAAGGATACTGGATAGCTTGTGAGGATGGAACCTCTCCGATGACCGTTTTATCCCTCCACTTCCACAAATTAGTGGTGTTTCTTTTGAGGTATGGTGTTAATCTCTCTACCAGTTTACCTGAAAGGCAGTTTTTCCAAATGTTCTCTTTCTTAGCACCTTCTGGCCTGAACATCATTCTGGAAATTTAGGGGAAAAAAAAAGCCTTTAGCATTTCATATACCAGATTGGTCATCTGCTAGTTCAGCAGCCATAAGGCTAAAAGTCTAATAACTTTTGTCATTTGATTTGATCAGAACTCTTTTGGCGAGATCTTTCTATAATTTATGCTTTAAGAGAAGTGAAAAAATTCATTACACATAGAAATGAGTGTCAGAGCCAAAGTTAGACTAGAAATCCTGTGAGTTTTTAATCTGATGCTTAGCTTATTAAACTGTATTAACCTGTTTCCTACAATGTTGTTGTCACGGTTTTCAGTATTTCAAAAGAATACATTTTTCCTGACTGCAGTTCTTTTTACTTTGTTGGAGTTAATGTAGCTTTTAAATATAGTTTTTAAGGCCTGTAAAGAGTAATTTTTCTTTTTTTAAAGGACATGATTATTTTAAAAATATTTTATTAGCTGTTTATGTGTTCTCACAGCAGTAACCCAAATAATAAAAATGGACTAGTTGTTTATTTTTAAATCCATTGTACCCAGTGTTTTTCTCGAGGAAAGAGAAAAAATCTGTATTTTAAAACACAGATGTGTAGGAAAAATTAAATTTTTATTTATTTTTCTTATACTAAAATAGTATAACTTTCAGTAAAAAATTTTATGAATATCTATAATTATACTTTCTCTTAAAGCATTAAATATGATGAACATAAATGAATATTAATGGAATTATAGACCATCTAGAGTCAAAGAAGCATCTTTTTGTTTGAAGGGAAGGATAAAAAAGTAAATTGCATATTACTGCAGCATATTTTAGGTTGCTCATTCATTTATTAGGCATCTGTTGTGTATTGGGTTGCCTTTTCGGTTTGTTTATGATTTCCTTTGCTGTGCAAAAACTTTTGAGTTTAGAGAATTAACCTATGGTTACCAGAGGGGAAGTGTTGTGAGGCGGGATGGTCAGGGAGTTTGGGATTGACATGTACACACTTTCATGTATAGTTAGAATGTAGCAATTGGATAACCAACAAGGACCTATAGTAAGCATGGGAAACTCTGCTCGATATTATGTAACAACTTAAATGGGAAAAGAATTTGAAAAAGAATAGATACATGTTAAAAAAAAAACTCTTTATTTGCCTTCTTTTATAAATGGCAACACTATGCATTCTGAAGCTCAGGCCAGAAACCTTGGAGATATTTATCACTTTGTATCTATCTATACTTTATCTTTTAGAACAATTTTAAATTTACAGAAAACTTGAGCAGATAGTACAGAGGTTTCCCACATAAGTTTCAGTCCAGCACAGTGTTTATTAGTTATTATTGTGTTGCTTTAGTATGGTACATTTGTTATAATTAATGAACCAGTATTGATATAGTATTATTAAGTAAGGTCCATAGTTTTTCATTAAGGTTCACTCTTTTTATTGTACAGGTCTACTGGTTTTAACACATGCATAATGTCACGTATCCACCGTTATACACAATAGTTTTATTGCCCTAAAAATCCTGTGTGCTGCATATAGCCATCCGTTTGCCCCCACTCTGAACTGCTGGCTGCCACTGAACTTTTAACTCTGTAGCTTTGCCTTTTTCAGAATGGTATATAGTTGAGAGTTTTGATTAGGATTGTGCTTAATTTATAGATCACAATGGGAAGAATTGGCATCTTAATAATATTGAATCTTCCTATCCAAGGATATGGACTATTTCTCCATTTATTTAGATCTCCTGTGATTTCTTTCATCAGAGTTTTACAGTTTTCCTTAAACAGATCCTGTGTATATTCTTCTTAGTTTATACCTAAAGTATTTAACTTTTTGGATGCTATTGTAAATGGTGCTGTGTTTTTCATTTGAAGTTCCATTTGTTCATTCCTGATATATAGGAAAGCAACTGACTTTCATATATTAACCTTGCTATATAATCTCTGATTAGTTTTAATCCACCCAGTTCTCAGATTAATTTGTTAACAAATTCTGTCACTTCTCCCTTAAAAGTTTATCTAAAATCTGACCATCTCTCCCCTCTTTTGCTATACCATATTCCTCTGGTATAAGCTACTATCGTCTCACCCTCTGTACTATTGCAACCTATGAAGTGGCCCCCTTTTATTACATTTATTGCTACTCAGTGTATTATATATTATTTACTTTCTTCTTCCCCGCACTTCCTTGATGGAAACAGGAACTTTGTTCTGTTCATTGCTATTAATACTTCCCCTGTGCCTAACCTAGTACCTGATATTTGGTGTTAAATAGGTATTTGTTGGATGAGTGAGGGATATGACTCAGTTTCTGCAAAAGAAAGTTGCTGAATAATAGCTTAAAGAACATAAGGTTACTCCAAGCAACCTTACAAGAGTTTCTATAAAACTAGAGTGTCTACAAAATTCATCTGTTTGCAAGATTTTCCCACACTTTACGCGGTAACTAAAACTGTCTGTATCTGAGGAGAGAACAGTCACAGATCTGGAGAGTCCCTCTGCTGATTCTATGAATAGGCTCCTTACCTTTTAGTTAAGTTCTTTTTCATCCATTTCTTCACCACTCAACATGCCCGCCCCCCCCCCCCCCACTTCAACCCTTCTTTTGCCTAAGTGCCTTGGAAGAAAGACTTATAGTAATGGTGGAGTAAAGGGTTAATAGAACTAACAATTCCTCCTTTAGAACATTTTTAAAGATGTTCTTAGTTATAAGATTTAATTCTGAAGTGCTACATATTTTTGAAGGATACCCCATTATTATTTCCCTGTAAAAAATATTTCCTCTCTCCAAAAGTATATACTCTTTATTAAAAATTCATCAAGTGATCATTATTTTATATGAGGCCTGAAGTCTAATAACTCGTGAAGTGACTTCTGGCATTTGTCTGCCCTGCATATCAGGATGTGTGTCCTTATACTACCTCTGCTGGAAATCTGCTTCTGGTGAAACCACCCATTCTGGCAGCTTCTTTCAACTAGCATAGCATTTTTTTTTTCCTCTTACCCTCAAGAAAAAAAACCAAAAAACAAACTTGCAATTTATTTTAGCAGAATGACTTCCCACTGGGGCAAATAGCCACACAGGCACTTAATTGTTGAGTAAACCCCCTTGAAACTGTAGTCGCCTTGATTTTTTATGAGGAAGGCATTGGCATGATCCCTAAGCGGGTGGTCTGTTATTCTTGAAACCTTGAGGATTGAGCCTGTGGATGAGTAAGCCCCGTGGGCACCAATTTAATCTTGCATTGTGTTTCAGAGTTGCATAATGGTGTGTCCTTTCAATATATCATAATGAGACAGATCAGGGAGTTCATGTGTTTTATCGATGTAACTGAAGCATGTATCAATTTGACCACATTGAAGAGGACAGAAGAACATATTGCCTTCTGTGGGGTGAAATTAATAATAATTTTAACCCGTGATGCATTCTAGTTCAACAAGGTTGAAGTTAAAATTAATGTTGTCTTCAACTTTTTTGCCCTTTGTGCACATCTCCAGAGATTACTTAGTCTCTATTATAGGGTTCTTACCAAAAAAAACTATATATGCTAAGATTTATTGAAAGAATTTAAATAGCTTGAAGAGATGGCAGCAGCTAAATAATGTTCTCTGTGTGTTTGCCTCAGATACATTCTCAAGTTAGCTTTGTTAAACTTCAGAATCACTGTTTTCAGTATGCTGAGCTCCTCTCTAAACAGTTATAAGAAAGAAAAACCTGTTATAAACATCAAATTCTGTTACTGTTGATCAACAACTATGATACTGACTTACCTCTTTCTTAGGTGGGATTTTTCCCTTAAAATGTAATGAACTCAAAAACCTGAAGTTCTTGTTGTTAATGCATAGGTTATGTTTTACATATGTGAATTTCTATCAGATATGAACTATAAAGAGTTTTATTATCTAAATTATTATTTTAGATCTGTCTAATGTAACATCTCTACAATATCTTTCCAAAGAACTGAGTTTTTAAAAAATATGCATATAAGGAAACTTCGTTCTGTGGTTTCTAAATTAATATTTCAAACTATGAGCTTGTTAGAGGTTAAATGAGACTGTAGTATTTTAATAATGCTTCATGATCCTCAGCATCTTTACAATCATGTGTGGTTTTTAAAATAGAACTTTGAAACCTGTTGTTGTTGTTTATTGAGAAAGCACAGTCTATTGACTCAAAGTAACATCTTTAGGAGTTTATTAGTACCCCATAAAGGAAACAAATAAGACAGATCTCAAATAGACAGATGATGGCATTACCTTAAACGTGTCACAAATTGCCGTTGACTAGAAGAGATCTTGAACAAGAATCTTTGTGAGACTTCCCAAGTGTGTTTTGAGTAACAGAGGCAGATAAATGATTTAATTCTGTTATTACTGAGAAAATTCATTGGTAATTTTCCCCCACACACTTCCACGTAGGATAAACAGAGCTCTGAGATGGGAACTTCCATTTCATTTTTGACAGTGATTTCCCTCGACTCTGAAGACAATACCCCCTTTACAACTCTGAGCTAATTTTCAAATGTGAGGGTTTCCCACATGGGTGTTTTGAGTAAGTCTGAAAATGTTTTGCTATTTATATCAAAGAACTCTGGAAACAAATATGAATGAGATGGAAATTTCTATCCTAAATTTCAGTATTTGAGCTAGAATTCCCATGCAGTTTGCATTAGGGGGAAAAAAAACCACATGCCTGCACATACACATATACATTTCTGATTTAAATCATGTTATATTGGGAGAAAAAGAAAATAGGTAAAAATCATCTTAAGTTTTTTTTTTTTTTCCCCTTCCATCTGTGTCCCATCTTCATCATACCCTGCTGGTTAGGGACATTTAAAGGAACTTATTTGAAAGTTATGTGTCTTGCAGTGGCTTCAGAGTGTCACTTTCCATCAGTGCTCTGTAATAAGGTTTCTGATTAATATTTATGGTTGCTTCATCCAAATATCTCTTTATAAAGTAAACCTCTGATATGAACAGTAAGCTCGCTAATTGTCATACCATTCAACATAGGTGGAAATTGTTTTTTAAGAGGAAGGTAGTGATTACCATATTACATCCCAATTTTCAAAGAAGCAAATCTGGTATAGATAGTTGATAAAAATACTGTATTCAGTGACTACTTGTCAGTTTGTAAAGTCTTTTCATGTATGCCACCCCATTGATTATTACAGTAATCCTATTTGTAGACATAGAGATATACTATCTTCCGATTATAGCACCATTTGTTAAAAAGACTTTCTTCATTGAATTGCCTTTGTACCTTTGTCAGAAATCAACAGATCGGACTTACAGCGTATTAAGAAGTAATACAGATGATAATATTAACACAAAGGATGGGGCTGTGTAGAAGCAAGGAAATGACATCAGAAAGTAACTTGAAGAAACATTAATACCAGAAATATTAAATATGTAGGTTATATATTTTTTATCCTTTTTCCTCTTAACTTTTTTAAAGATATAAGATTGTATAAAGTAATAACACTGTACTGAGTTTATAATATATAGGCATAGTATATATGACAGTAATAGCACAAAGAAGGGAGAAAGGAATGAAATTATATTGGAGTTTCTATATTTGTTTTAGAATTAATCTGAGTAAATTGTGGTAAATTAAGGTGCATATAGTGTGATCTCTAGAACCACCACTAAGGAACTCAAAAAAGTACATCTGACCCTTGAACAATGCAGGAGTTAGGGATGCCAATCCTCTGCATAGTTGAAAATCTGAGGATAACTTTATAGCTGACCCTCTGTGTCTGCAGCTCTGTATCCACAGATCCAATAGACCAGGGATCATAGTACTATAGTGTTCAATACATATTTATTGGAAAAAAAATCCACAGATAAATAGACCTGCACAGTTCAAATCTGTGTTGTTCAGGGGTCAACTGTATAGTTAAAAAAAACACAAAGTAATCAAAATAGTACTCTAGAAAATATCAATTTAATCAAAAGGAGGAGGTAAAGGAGGAACAGAGGAATAAAAAAAAGACATGTGATATACAGAAAGTGAAAGTGAAAATCCCTTGGTCGTGTCCAACTCTTTGCAACCCCATGGACTATATAGTCTGTGGAATTCTCCAGGCCAGAATACTGGAGTGGCTAGCTGTTCCTTTCTCCAGGGGATCTTACCAACCCAGGGATTGAACCCAGGTCTCCCTTACTGCAGGTGGATTCTTTACCAGCTGAGCCACCCAAAACAAATAGCAAAATGGCATACATAAATAGAACAATATTAATATTATTTTAAATGTGAATGGATTAAACTTTCCAATCAAAGGACAGGAATTATAAGACTGGATATAAAAACAAGGTCCAACTACATGCTCTCTGTAAGAGAGACACTTTACATTCAGAGACAACAATTTTGGGAAAGTCTGAACTATTTCTTCTACACTGCTATAGTCTAAATGTGTCCCCTGTGTTTCGTATGGTGAAATCCTTAGCCCAGAAGTTGATGTATTAGGAGGTGAGATCTTTGGAGGTGCTTAAGCAATCAATGATGGTAGAACCCTCATAAATGGAATTAGTGGCTTTAAAGAAGACCTTACAGAGGTCTCTTACCCCTTTCACCACGTGAAGATGTAGTAAGAGGGTTCTGGCTGTGAACCAGGAAGAGGACCTCCACCTGAAAGAGACCATGCTGGTGCCTTGATGTTGGACTTTTCAACTTTCAGAACCCTGAGATATAAACTTCTATTGTTTATGCGCTGTGGTATTTTGTTATAGCAGCCTGAACAGACTAAGATACACATTATTCTCTCCTTATTTTCTTTCTGTAATATACACGTATGTTAAACTGATACTGCACTAAAGTCCTCTGATGTTTTATTTAAAGAAAAAAAATGTTCTCCTTGTATTATACTTCAGTTAAGTTTTTTGTGACCTGTTTTTAGGTTCATTAAGTTCTTTCTTCTGTTGTGTCTAATCTGTCATTGAGCCCAGTCAATAATTTTGAAAATATATTTTTAGATTCTAGAATGTTCATTTTCTTTAGAATTTTCATTCTTTTGCTTAAATTTTTCATCTTATCACTCATTTTGTCTGTGTTTTTTCTCAATACCATAATATTTATTGTAGTTATTTTAGAATCTTTACTTAACTCCAGCATCTAAGTTTTTCAACAGCCTTAGTTTTCTGATAGTTTTCTTGTATTGATTTTTTGATGTTGATTATTAGATATATTTTACACCTTCTTCACATAGCTTAGAGTTTTTCATGGGATGCTGGCCATTGTGTATGAAGAAGAGACTGAGGTTGATAGACTGATGTGGATGCTACCTACCCGCCCCCCTCACTCCACCTCCTAAAGAGCTCATCCTTTCCTCTGTCTGACAGGTAGAGTCAGGGTCTTATTTAGTCATTCAGATCAGAAGTCAAGAGGAATCGTAGCTGAGTTGCAGCTTTATAGTTATCAGTTCTGTTCTGGTTTCAAATGTCTTGAGAATGGATCAGGCCTCTCGCTTCAGCAGGGCCTAGTGATTAGGGCTTGCCTGCCATTTTCTAGTCCCTTCCCCAGCTTTTCATGCTGCTGCTTAAACACAGCAGAAGTCCCATGAGTAAGCATTGGTGGACTAGAGGGACTGATGTCCCTCAAGATTCCAACCCACCACATCAGTTCAAGCGTGGCTTTCAGATGTTGTGCTGTTTTCTCCTGGTCCCAGTGAAATCACTTTCCTATGACTGGCTCACTCCTCCAGCCACAGTGACCAGACTTAGCAGTTGCCCTTGAGGGTTAGAAGTGGCTGTGTCTTGGTCTCTAGTTTACCCAGGAAGGGCTCATTTCTCATTGGAATTTAGCTCCTTTGTACTTCTTTGTACTTTACCTCTTTTTTATGGCATTAAAGAAAAATGGTATATTTTTAAGCAAATGAGGTATTTTCTCTTTATTATCATAGGAATGGTGGTCTTTTGAGATCTTCTATATCCTAATTAGAAGTGAAATCTCCTTCTGCTCTGACTTTTGAATATGTAATAATGAAAAAAAGGAACATTACCTTGGTGATCATATCTTACAATTTTTATTCTTAACTTTTTTCATAGTGTAGAGTAGGGGTCAGCAAACCTTTTCTTAAAGGACCAGGTAGTAAGTATGTTGGGCTTCATGGGCAGAGTAGCAAAATCAAGGCTATTATGTAGGTACTTATATGCCCATTCAAAATGTACCATTTGAAGATATAAAGATCATTCTTAGCTCATGAGCTATAGAAAAACAGGTGACCAGAGCTTGCCAGGCCCTGGTGTAGAGACAAATGATAAAGCAATTTGAATGTGTGATGACACATAAGAGATGTGGGTTTGAACCCTGGGTTGGAAAGATCCCCTGGAGGAGGGCATGGCAACCCACTCCAGTATTCTTGCCTGGAGAATCCCATGGACAGAGGTGCTTGACAGGCTATAGTGCATAGGGTTGCAGAGTCGGACACAACTGAAGCAACTTAGCATGCATGCACGTTAAACAAAAAGCAAGCAAATATCAGATACTTTGAAGACATTACTACAGATACTCGAAAGCATTCTACTACATACTATTAACAATTTATTTTCTTAGAAAGCTTTGACCCTCAAAATTGGTAAAGCCAGTGGAAACAGACACTTAGGTGTGTTAAGTACAAGGTAGTGATTACAGTAATGTAGGTTTGCACAAGGTGTCTCTGTAGGATTGGGGAAAGATGATGCTTTGCTGACTCTTGAAAAGGAATTAAGATTTTTTTTCAGGAAAAAATTTTATTTATCCAATAATACCAGTATTACCATACTGTTGAATTGACTCTCTCAAGGTCATCTTAGAAATGGTTTGACTATGAGGTTTGACAAACTTAGAAACTCATTCTCTCCTTATGTGATTATATACTTGTGAATATTTAATGATAGGTAGTAGGTAAGCAGCCTTTTGTGACTGTTTTAAGAAACTAGTTATCACTCTGTAACATATTATGCAGTGACTAAATGGTAGTTTAGCAAGAACAATTCAGTTTCAGCTTTCTCAGAGGTTTATTGCTGTTTTAAATCACTTTTAAAATCTTGTCTCCTCCACAGATTTTTTAAAAAGTATTATAATTACTGTAGGAAGGCTATTTCAAAGCAGAGACTTCTTTTTAGATGCTTTATAAATTAAAGAGCTAGTAGGATGGGTGAAGAGTCACCACAAGAATTTTTACTTAAGAGTTGGGAGTAGAATTTAAGGGGACAAATTAGACTTTTGCTAAAGAGAGTATAGTGTTATTTATGTATTCAGTTGTAGCATGTTAATATGCTAGTAAATCTTTTTCTAATTCCAGAAAATTGGTTAGCTTAATGAAAAAAACATCTGATCATTTTTTATTTGCCTTTTTAAGAAGACTCCTCTGGAGTTTACATTTTCCTCAATTACTGAACACAGGTTTTGTTAGGTAGGTAATAACAATTTTTAGTTCATGATATGCAAAAGCTAACAGTGCTTTGAAGATCTTGATATTGGATTTAGTAGATTATTTTACACAGCAAGCAAACCAAAATCCTTCATAACATTGATGCTTGACATATAATTTTATTAAAAAATTTTTTTCTCTCTGTATTTTTCTTTTTGCTTTTATTAAGTATCAGGATATGTGAGAGCCACAGAAATATCTGTATTCATATCCAATAATTCTAATACTTGGAAAGACCAAGCAGAATTATTTAAAAAGAAACTACTACCTGCAGAAAGATGATTATCACAGTTTATCTTTATTAGCACCATCCTCCTCACACACACACACACAAAACTGAAAGAATATTACAGCAATAGGGGAATGATTGGATAAATTGTGAATCAATAGAATATATAACCTTATAAAGATTGCAATTTTGAGCACCATGTAGAAATATGGGGAAATGTTTATTATAGTCTATTAAAAAAAAAACCAAACAAACAAACCTGAATACCAATTGTTTTGCTGTAAGATACCAGGTTGGAAACTTGGAAGATGAGTAATAAAATTTTTTAGCCGATTTAGATGCACTAAATACTGTTAGTGTCCCTTTCTGTAGGTTCCCTAGATACAGTTTTGATTCTCTTAGGTATAATGATCGGGAGAGATGAGTGAATATAAAAGAGGAGGACTGAAAGTCAGTAGATAATGCTTATTTGTGGGATTTTCTGTATAAAAAGGTAACTTAAGTGTTTATATTTGAGCCTTCAGACATTTCCTGAGTCAACGTTATGGATATAATGTTATTATGTACCTTGTCTCCAAGATTTTACAGTATTTGACCTTATTATTAACTGAGTAACTGTGAATCCTGAATGTGTTATGACTCTATTTTCAGGATAAGGGAAATCTTGAAGGCATCTCGAAAATTGCAAGGTGATCCCGACTTGCCCATGTCATTTACTTTGGCCATAGTGGAGTCCGACTCTACAATAGTCTACTACAAACTCACTGATGGATTTATGCTGCCAGATCCTCAGGTCAGTTTGGAGGTGACTATCAGTAAAACAGTGAAAAAAGAAGAAAATTATGACATGATTTTAGGTGTGAATCCGTCCACTCACAGAACCATCGCTTCTTTTGCAATATGAAAATTCAAGGGAAAAAGGACTTGATGTCTCATACTTCAGAAAACTAGCTATGTTCTGTTCAAAGTAACATGTTCCTAGTTGTTTTCACAAAAAATTATTTGACTTCCTTACTCTACAGAAAATTTTATAGTTTCCCAGAGTACTTCATGAAGTCATAACACATTTAATTATTTGATGAGTAACTGGGGTGGAATATAAAGGCTTATAATAGTTTTAACCAAAAGAACATTTAAGGAAATGTTAAATTGGTTGGCATTTTGACAGGAACAATTTAATACATAAATGTGTTTTATATGATTTCTTTACATGCATTGTTAGCATAATTGAGATAATCATAATAAATATCTTTCAAGTTTTGCTTTAAATTACATTATCTTTTGGGAAAAAGGTCCATCCTGATCTTTTTCTTTTTTTTATGTTGCAGAATATTTCCCTTAGAAGATGACACCTATACTTCCCGATGTTTACTTTGTTCACACAAGACTGGATTAAGAACCATCAGCCTGGTTCATCTTTTATCTCAGAGATAGTCAGGGCTGACTTAGCTGATCCCATTCCAGAAGTTTTCTTTTTTGAAGAATAAAACTTTCCCATATAGAAGAATTTATTTTCTTAAAAAATAGTAAGATAGTTGCTCTAGAACTTTCTCACCTGGAGACAGTTTGATTATAGTCATATGCAGGTTTATGCCTGTGGTGTGTTCAGAAGGACAGGAAATTCTTGAGACCACCTTCTCTTTCCCTTACTCAGCTCTCTCAGTCTTTGGTCACTACAGCCAGTCTGCAGAAATGGAGAATTTACTTTAGTCTGCTTTTTCATCCTCGGTAGAAGGTGTTCTTTTGATTGGTTTTCATGGTACAATTAATGTTACTTCCTTCTTTGGTTAAATCAAAATTAAAAATATGCTCATCCAGTGTATAAAATTGCATGTCTAGATTAATAGGGACCAGAGAAGTGTTACCTACAAGAGCACTGGGCCTTTTTTTTTTTTTCTCCCATTCTTACTTACTACCACCATACTGTACATAGCTAGAATATTGTAGGAGAGATAGTAATAGTAGCGGACAGTGTGAACCTTAAAAACATCTTTCTTCAGTAGACCTAGTTTTTCCACTTTTTCTTAATTAATTGTTGCCTAGAAAGGTGTTTTAAAAGTTAAGGCAAGAGTCAGAAAAATTTTTCTGGAAAGGGCCAGAAAGGAACTATTTTAGGTTTTTCAGGCCATATAGGTTTTCTCACAACTTCTCAGCTATCTTGTTTGTAGAATAAAAATAATTGTAGACAGTATATAAATGAATGGATATGCCTGTATTCCAATAAAACTTTATTTACAAATGCAGGGCCATAGTTTGCCAACACCTGGTCTGGGGAAATAGTCAATAAACATACAAAAGTAATGAATGTTGTGTTAGGTACCCATTAAAAATTAGAAATGAGAATACTGTAAAACACGAGAAAATGCTTAGTAAAAAGAAAAAAGCAAGATACAAAGTGTATGAATGGATATGATTATGGCTGTGAATAACACACCAAGTATATAATAAAAAAAGGACAAAATAAATTCCTAACTGTGGTTATAATAGGAGGGCAGGGCAGTAAATGGATGGCTTTGTCTTTCTTTAAGATTTTACTTTTTCTTTGTTGGTATTACTTTTATAATAAAAATGTTTTAAAGTAAAAAAAATGTGTCCTGAGATCTATATTTGTTATCTATTTTTGTATACTAATATTACCGCAAACTTAGCAACTTAAAAATACAACACATTTACTATCTCAAAGTTGGGTCCTTTGTAAGGCTGCCGTCGGGGCTATAGTCCCATCTGAGGCTTTATTGGGGGAAGGTCTCCTTCGTCACTCATGTGGTTGGTAGCAGCTTTTTATTCTCTGCGGGCCCTTGCACTGAGGACCTCAGTTTAGTGGGCTGTCAACAAGAGGCCACCCTCTTTGCCACATGAGCCTTTCCAGCATAACTGGTTGTTTGCTCAAAGCCAGTGACAAGGAGAGAGTCAGCAAGGTGGACCTCATAATCTTACATATGTAGTCACGTATGTCCTGTCACCTTCGCCATGTTCTGTTGGTGAGAAGCAAACCAAGGCTTATTACACTAGAAAACAGCAGTAACAAGAATGGAAACATGGCCAAAAGAAGGAAAATTGTTTAAAGCATCATACTTGAGCTATAGTAGTTCCTGACTCCTTTCCTTTGATGTCAGTTGAATTTGACTTTTCTTTTTGATGGAAGGTCTTCGTCACTCCTTCAGGCTCCTCTGCTTCCCCAGAAGGCCTTGAAGATCTACTGATTCAGAACAAAGTGTGCTTCTGTGAACCCAGGTGGAAATTTGCAGACTTATCAGTTCTTAGGGTCTCTGCCATTTGATTCCTTTTGAGGCTTTTCATTGCAGTGTTAGAAAACAGTCTATTTTCAGAAAAATATATAAGGCTAAATGAACATTAAATTTATGTGTCAGGCCTGGTGGCCGGTGGGCCCCTAGGTAACTACAAGACCAGAAGCGCCTTGGGGTTGACTGTGAAAGGAGCTTTCTGTGAGAAAGCTCCAAAACTAGGTCTCAATCTCCCTGTATGTTCTGGAACGTTCCTCTCTTTCGTAATGTTCCCTGTGTGCTTGACAGAAGTTGCTCCATCCCAGGACAGCCAGATGCCTGCTCATGTGAAGAATGGTCCAGAACAGTTTGAAAATGGAGACAACTCAGCTCTGTTGGTCTCATTTTAGTGAAAAAAAGGTAAACTGATTTCTTTTGTATGATCAAGTAATTAACCTTGTATTAGATAATTGCATTTACATCTACTTCTCTTGTTAGACAATGGGCTCTTTAAGAACAGAATAAAGAACTGTGTCCTTAAAAATTTTTTAATTATAGTTGATTTGCAATATTAGTTTCAGATATATAACATAGTGATTCAATATTTTTATAGATTCTCCTCCATTTAAAGTTACTACAGCATAATGGTATATTTCCCTGTGCTGTATAGTGTATCCTGTTGCTTGTTTATTTTACACATAGTAGTTTGTGTCTCTTAATCCCCTACTCCTGTTTTGCCCCTCCCTCTCCCTTCTCCCTACTGGTAACCTCTAATTTGTTCTCTGTATCTCTGAGTCTGTTTCTGCTTGGGTATATTCACTAGTTTGTTTTATTTTTAGATTCCACATATAAGTGATAACAAACCATGTCTTTTTTTTTTAATACATCTGTGTATCTCATCACCTTTCACAAACTGGCATAGACTGAGCACTCAATAAATATTTGGTGAATAAATGAATGCTAATTGTAGATTTGTTTAGTTGTATAATGGTTTACTTTTTGCCTGAAGGCAAACTGAAATGATCAATTTGGACACCAGAGGGCACTGCTAAATAAGCACAAAATTTTCAGACTTTAGAAATGAATTAAGTTGAGAAGTGGTACTCCTGAAAATTTATTTTCAATCAGTGGAAATAAGATAAATAAAAATATAAATAAGTTTTATGTGCTCACACTTTCCCCCCACCACTCTTTCTTTCTGGTATGACTCCAAAATTACACTCTCTACTGACGTTAAATATGTGACTTGATTCATGCATTACTGGAAATATAAATCTATATTTAAAAATAAAAGCTTGTTTGGGGCAAGAGTGGGTGGGTGGTTTTTTTTTCCCCTAGAATATGGTTTTGTTCATACTCATATGCCATGATGCATTTCATTTTTTCCATGCAGAAGCCTAATATGTTAAATAAAATTTCAAGAGCAGATCAGGTAGCAAGAGACACCAGCTCTAAAACACTCACCGAACTGGCTAACTCCTGGTGGTGAGAGATGTAAATTGCTAGGTTACACCTATAAACTTCTCCACTAAAGGGACGCCCTCTCTAGATGGGAGCAGGATGGAGGAAAGGGTGTGCGATGGTTTCCCTCTAGTACTGTCTTTGCCTTTGTATTTTGGGGTCCCTCCTCAGTGCACCTTCTATGCTGGGACAGCTCAGAACACTGAGTGATCTAGGTCCAGTGACTCCAGACTGAACTTACTTTGCTTCCTTACCTGGGCTGTCTAGGAGAATGCAGTCTTAAACACTGCATATCTCTCATGAAGAACAGAGGGTGAAGGCACTTCGGAATTCTAAGCTACAACTAGAATAGAATAGTCATCTACAAAGTTCATGGAATCTGCAGTTTTTAAAAAAGCTGAAACAGCTTTATACTTTTATATGCCTGGAACCAAGTGACTTAATCAAAACTTCATGGTGTTTCATCTTCTCTCTCAGAGTGTTTCAGTTCTGAATTCCTCTCTGAGGTCACTTTTTCCATTGCAGCCCCAGCAGGAGGGCTTTCACGGCAGCAGCACCGTGGTTCCTGCCAAAGTTTATAGTTCTTCTAGACAGAAGCTCTTTATTCATCTGCAGTATGTTACCTTGACTGTTTACATGTGCGGAATAATGTTGTATTCTCTGAACAATTAGTACAATTTTCCCTCCTTCCAGACCAAGAGCTGTCCGTTCTTTACCACCCCCACTCCTGCAGCTTAATCCCCTTAATGATCTTTGAATAAGAGCTTGCTCAGGTTCACAAGGGAAGAAGATGGGAAAATCACATGACTTATTGGATGGGTCTACTTTTAAAATGTTTAGATGATTCTGGAAGATTAAAAAAAAAACATTTTAACAAAAATCAAACAAAGATTGGTGTTTTAGATTTCAGGATACTGAATGGAGGTAGTATTAGGGAGCTATTTAATTAAAGTTTATTAATTTATTAATATATTGATTGATCTTCAGACATTAACTGGACTTCTCTGTGCTTAGATGACTATGGTAGGAGCTGAGGTAACAAAGATTAGTGAGATATGATCTGTGCTCTTAAGGAGTGCAGATAGCATATTACAACTCTCCTGGCTGAAACTAAAGAGTGTTGCCAGTGTGAGTGAGGAATACCTATCATACAGCATATGAAGTTTATGCGATTTACTTAATGGTGAAGGGGTTCCACAAATTTTGGTAAACTGAACAGTTTTCAGAAAATCATTGCATGTTTATTATTTGTCTCAAAGGACTGAACATTGGACAGGATATAGAGAAACATTACCCAGTGTACTTCTCAAAGACTTTTTGTCTGACTTACAAGGAGAAAAATCTATGTGTACAGGTAATTTGAGAATGTTACAAGGCAGTATTACATATAAATGCTAAACATTAATTGTAGTCTTTTATTCACTACCAAGAGCTTCAGTACTGTTTATTTTGATTCTCACAGCAGAGCTGATGTTATTTACTTGCTTTGCTGTGCGAAGTCGCTTCAGCCGAGTCTGACCCTTTGAGACCTTACAGACTATAGCACTCCAGACTCCTCTGTCCGTGAGATTCTCCAGGCATGAATACTGGAGTGGGTTGCCATCCCCTCCTCCAGGGGATCTTCCTGACCCAGGGTTCGAACCCCTGTCTCTTACGTCTCCTGCTTTGGCGGGTGGGTTCTTTACCACTAGCGCCACCTGGGAAGCCCCATTTACTTGCTTTTATTACTTCATGTATAAAAGTAAATGTATGTATATGTATAAAGTAATAAAAGCTAGATGATGCTTTTATTGTTGGATGGTATCACCGACTCGATGGACATGAGTTTGAGCAAGCTCCTGGAGTTGTTGATAGACAGGGAGGCCTGGCGTGCTGCAGTCCACGGGGTCGCAAAGAGTTGGATGCAACTGAGCCACTAAATTGAACTGATGCATAGGCAATGTATTTATAAAGTTTTATCCCAAAGAATAAATACATTCATGTCCATGCTTTTATGTAGGCAAACCTAAAATAATATTTAAGGCTTAATGAGAAAGAACTCAGAAAGGTTCTTTGCTTGTTGGAACTAAATTTTGTGCTGGGACTAAGAGTAGACTCAGGGAATGTCTAAATGATGTTTTCACCCTTAATGAGGAAGGGTCTGGCACCCTAGATATCCCCCAGATATGCTTGCTATTGCTTGAAATCCTACTGTAATTCTATTCTTGATTATGAAGCTTTGATACAATTTAATTTGACAAGCATTTTTGCAGGACCCCATGGCAAGGCCCAGTGCTAAGATTCTGGGGAACTATAAGCCCAATTATTTTATTATTAGAATCAACAGATAAAGTTAATCAATTGAATTGTTGTATGAATTTCTAAATGTTTAATTTCTATACTTACCTCATTACAGACCAGAGGTATTTTGTGGGTAGATTTCTGTATTTGGACCACACTTTGAGTAGCATGTGTTAGAGCTCCTGGTGGTTCAGCTGGCAAAGAATCTGCCTGCAATGCAGGAGACCCTGGTTTGATTCCTGGGTTGGGAAGATGATACCCTGTTGAAGGCGTAAGCTACCCACTCCAGTATTCTTGCCTGGAGAATCCCCTTGGCCAGAGGAGCCTGGCGGGCTACAGTCCATCAGGTCACAATGTTGGACATGACTGAGTGACTAATACTCACTGCAGACCAGAGCTATTTTGTGAATTGATTTCTGTTTATGGACCACACTTTGAGTAGGATGTGTTAGAGCTCAGATGGGAGGTGATGAGAGCCAGAAAACCAACAGTAGCCCAGGTATGTCAGGATGGACAAGATTCTGATGCTGCTGGTTCACAACCTCGGAAATTTCCCAGGTGACATATGAAGCTAGCTCCTGTAGCGAGGGCAAGGAGAGACTGAAGAAAGAGGCAGGCCACTCAGATGGGTAGGTGGCAATTTTAATAAGCAAGGAAACTTACATATGAGGCTCATCTTGAGCAGCTACAAGACAGGCAGATCTCTGCACACACCCTCCAGAATGTTAAACGTTTATATCCAGTGCTTAACTGGATTCAGCCATGTATTCAGTCCAGATGGTCTCAACAACACATTACTATCTCAAGGCTGCACCCTTGAAACTGCTTGCACTGTGGCAGAGCATACCTTCGAAGGACAGGGAAGGGGTCAGGAGCCTTCCATTGCTCTAGTCCAGCTTGTGGGTCAACTGGGGGTCACGTGCTCTTGATAACAATTTCCAACAGATTCAGTTACAACCAGTGAATTAGTTAAACCAATGTTTATTTCTTGCTCACATTACAAGTCTCCTGTATATAGATGTGCCATCCTTACTCTGGGAATCAGGTCCACAGAGCCTCTTACAGCTGAAATGTTGGTTTCAATGACAGGAAGAAGGAAGCACGAAAGTGTCATGTATTGCAATGAATGCTTTCAGGAGAACTTCCCTGATGGTCCAGTGGTTAAGAATCCTCTTTCCAATGCAAGGGACACAGGTTCAATCCCTGGTCTGGGAAGATTCCACATGCCAAGGAACTATTTAGCCCATGTGCCCTAGAGCCTGTGCTCCCCAACAAGAGAAGCCACTGCAGTGGAAACCAGTGAACCACAACTAGAGAGTAGCCCCTGCTCCCCACATCTAGAGAAACTCCGAGTGCAACAACAAAGACAGCGCAGCCAAAAGTAAATAAATAAAAACTAAAAAACAAAAACAAAACTTCCAGGAGTAAACATGTGTCTTTCCTGCCCACATTTTATTGGCCAAAGCAGGTCACGTGGTTGACCATGATCAACCTCAAGAAAGAGAGGAAATGCATGTCCACCGTATTCCTGTACTGAGGACGGGGGATAATCAGAGACGAGCACTCCCAGGTAATGAAAAGGAGAGGAGAGATAGCAAGGAGGTAATTTTAACAACTGGTTAGCTGTCAGAGTGGAGAAGGAGAGGAAGTTGAGCCTCGAACTATTCTGAGTCACTTTCCTTGAATGTGAATATTTCAGGTTGCAATGGAGAGATAGGAAGAGGACTTTACAAGAGGGTCACAGAGGTGGGAAAGGGGCTGATCTACGGGCTTAGAGGGAGAGGAGTTTGGAAGACAAACTTTCCCCCACTCTTGTACTCAGGCTCTGGATTTAACATCTGAGCTAAGAAGGGAGACCTTTTATGTAACAGGAACCCAGGATCACTGTAGACCTTACTCTTCTCCCTCATCTGGTGTATTGTGGGCTGTTACACAGACTATGTTGTCTGGTCTTTACTTCTAATGATGCAGGGGTGGGGGGAAGTGTTTGCACCTGCAGTTTAGGGGATTGAGTTGAACCCCGCAAGAGTATTTCTGAAGGCCACTGGTTAAATATGGATGCCTGGATAGGGTTGGGTTTGTGAGGAAACAGGGCTTCTTTTTGGGGGGGTGGATAATTATCTAGTGGGATCACAGACCTGCGGTGTTCATGTAGACCTAGGAAGTTTTCTGAGTGTAGTATTAGCCTGGGCTAGGGAGAGAAGGTTAGGGGTAAACACCAGTCCTCAGGATTCCCATCAGTCCACGCTGGCATTGGCTGAGCTGAGTATCACCCTGCAGCGCCCCTGTTCCCCCCCAGTCAGCGCTGTGTCCTCCTAGCCGCTGGTCACGAGACCTCTCATTACTCTCTCAGAACTCTTGGGCACTTGGAAAAATATGTGGTTCTGACCCTGGACTCCATGGCATGTGGGGACAAGTGCAGGCCATGTTGGGTCCCCTCCATCTAGATACACTTTCCTGCTGGACTTTCTTCTCTGCTGTCTCAGTAAAATTCTGGGCAATTAACATAGAAAAGTTCTTCAGACTTGTGGTTGCCAAGAGAGAGGTGGGGGCAGGGGGGGATGGATGGGAGTTTGGGATTAGCAGATGCAAACTACTATATAGAGCATGGATAAATGACAAGGCTGTGCTATATAACACAAGGAATTGTATTCAATATCCTGTGATAAGCCATAATGGAACAGCATGTGTATGTAGAATGGAATCATGTTGTTGTACAATACAAATGAACACACTGTAAATCAACTATACGTCAATAAAATCTTTTGAAAAAAGATAATAAATAAAATGCTGGGTGAATGACCATAAGGGTCTGGGGTCTGTGAGGTTTCACCTGAGCCTGGAGGCAGCAGCAGGTGGTTGGTGGAGGGTCGGGGGTGGGGGACGCAGAACTGCTGTCCACAGATTCTCATCTTGGAGAGAGGTCTCCCCCTGGAGTGCCTGTCTTTGCTCTGCAGCAGGAATGCAGCCAGACGAGGTCAGGGGGCGCAGCGTGGGCTTCTGCTCAGTGACCCATTCAAGCGTCCACCTCTTCTGCATTTGCTCTCCCCTCTCCCCATTAACAGTTGTGTTTCCCCTCATTTTATCTTATTTTAGGCATAGGAAAATACTATCTATTTTTCTTCCAAATATATTGTTTTTGCCAAGATTTCAGGTTTTGAAAACTCAAAAGGCAAGAAGTCGCCTCTTTTGTTTTGTAGTATAATCCCATCCCCGAGGCAGTGCGCCAAGAAAGCCTGTGTGGGGAAAGGTTCACAGGTAATGGGAACTACAGAGAAGGGAAAACATTTCAGTTAATACATCAAAATATTTTCCTGCTACAATCGTCAACAGAAAGTGTTCATCATCATTGGCATACATATTTATGCTCACAAGAACTATTTGATTTCTTAGTGTATATCATATCTTACCAGTCAGACACTACCCTACCTATTGGTAAAACAGTACTTGACACAGAGTAAGAGCTCAATAAGTGCTTTATTTGATTACCTTCAAATGTTCACAAATGGACTACTCCTGACTCAGTCCTGCCCCTGCCATTCTGAGAGACAAAGCTGCCTCTCTACCCTGTCAGCCCTGTGTGGAAAGGGGAGCCCTATGTTCCTCGGGCCACATGAGAGATGCCACATGCTCTTCTAAATGTGCTTGTGCTATAACATCCATTATATTTTGATCTTTTGCCTTAGTAGTTTTAAGGAATCAAGACAGAGGTTTCTAAACAAAATTTATCCACTTAATATTTTATTACACATTCTTTTCTATGTTAAACCTGTGCATTTTTATTTATCCAACAGTTTTTTGGGGGAATGTAGACATGTAAACATTGCTAAATTTGGCAACTCTACTTAGAAATGGCAATTCACTACTCAAAATTATTAAATTATGGTGATTATACTCCTATTGATGACTACAGATGGGACAGCGTGGTTTTATAAATGGGAGAAAAATTGTTCACCTCTCCTTCCATCTCAAGTAAGACCATTGGAAAACTTGATTGCTATAAATATAATCACACAGGAGTGAGTACTTTTCCTGGACTGTAGGTTCTCATCTCAATCCTTTAGGTTTAAATGAATACAGTTCACCCACTTTAGCTCTTACTGTTCCACTTCTGTAAAGTGAAGGGGTTGGTGCAGACAATCTGAGATCCATTCTATCTAAAATGTTGGTCCGTCTGTAACTGAGAGATCTTGCTGGGACTTCTCTTGGCAGTCCAGTGGTTAGGACTCTGAGCTTCCACTGCAGGAGGCACAGGTTTGATCCCTGGTCAGGGAGCTAAGATCCCACAAGCTGTGTGGTGCAGGAAAAAAGATCTTGCTGTATAGATCTTCCTTTTCATCAACACTTTCATTTCTTTCTTCCCAACTTCATCATTGTATTAAAAAAAAAAAATTCTTCCAATCGTGAGCTTTGATAATCAACCATTTGAAATGTGCTCATGTACTCTTTTGAATTTTTGAAGCTCAGAAGGCCTGAAAGACAGAGTTTTGACTTCAGACCATTCAGAGTGACATGGGAGAGGTAGGTAATCTCTTGGAGCCTCAGTTTCACATCTGTAAAATCATGGACAAAATATGTTCTTCTAGGTTGTATTTTCCTTGCAAGATGAAATGATTATGTGAGGAAAAGCAAAGCCTGGCACATGGTAAGCTATCAGTGTCTCCTTCTTTTGCAGTCTCTAAGCCCTTCTCATTGATGTGCAAGTTGCCACCTTGGGAGGAAATACATGATAGTCAGCTGAGAGCCAGGCCCCCCAGGAGTGAGCCCTAGATGCACTCTCAGGTAGGAAGAGGACATAGGAGGACACTAAAGATAAACTTGGCCCCTTGGCAATTTTATCAGGCCTAACCCTGCTGCTGCTCTTGCTGCTGCTACTGCTGTTGGTGATGATGATGATAATGATAAAATGTTTTGGTCCCATTTCGGGGAACCCTTTGAACTCAGATAAACTGCACAGGAATGAGACAACTACCAGCTATGTAGTTGGCAGCTCACATCAAATAAGGGAAATTTCCACTGCAGAGAAGCTGTACTGGGATAATTCACTGGGGTTGAAAACAACCCGGTTAAACTTAGCTCAGCCCAGCATAAAAGCACATTGAAAAATTCCCTCTAAATAGAAGCTGGAATGTTCAGGGTGGGTTTAAGTCATGGGACCTGGCATGCAGCCTTCTGTTGATGGTAGGGATTGGGACTCTTCTTGAAAAAATGAATAAGTAAAGAAGCATGATATAATGACTAACAAATTGTATTTGCAGAGCCTGCTTACATAAGTGTAGGGGATGTAGGGACTTTATTTTGTTTTTCTCTGTGTCCCCAGAGCTTAGAACAGTGCCTGACACGTAGTGGGTGTTGCCTAAATATTTGAGAAAGGAAGTAAGCAAATGAATACATATAATGTTGAGTGGTGACAAATGTTCTGAAGAAAGTAAAGCAGGGTGCAAGGATAGAGTGCAACAGGAATACAACTCTAGAAAGAGAGGTCAGGAATGCTTTTCTCCGCAGATAACATTGGAGCAGAGACCAGAAGACAGTGAGGGAATGAGTCTTGCAAGGATTAGTCATATAAGGATTAGCCTTGTGAACAAAGGAAGCTGCAAGTGCAAATGTCTTGAGGACATAATAGGATCTTAGATTCTACATTTTCAACAAGGTTTCAAGCAGTGCTGATGCAGCTGGTCCACGGACCACACTTTGAGTAGCAAAGGTTTGGTCTAGAACCTGAACATGGAGTCTGTAGTTGATATGAGGAGGGCAAGGAACTGAGAGGCAAGATCACTGCATGAGAAAAAGATGAAAAGCTGCCTATGCAAAATAATATTATTATGTAAAATGGATATTAAAAATATCAGTAGTATTTTCCTCAGTGACATCCCATTTCAGGTGATTTAAATCCCCTTCTTTTTATTTAGATTGTTCCAAAATTTCTACTGTGTGTATCAGAAAAAAACTTTATTTTAAAAAGTTAATTTTAAAACAGGAAATGTTTTTACTTAAGACACTGAGTTCAAAATGTATGAAAACATTTCTAATTAAAATTTTTTACAGACATATGGGAATCGACTGGGGTTTCTTAGAAAAAGCTTCATAGAGGAGGTGGTTTTGAAATGAATCTTGATGTCTAAGTAGGTGATCTAAGTTTGAGCTCTTAGCAACTTCTCTCTTATGTTCCTGTCCTCAGGTGGAAATGGGGAGGTATGTAGGGCATGAGTGTGGAGTGTTAGTTATCTATTACTATATAACAGATTATCCCAAAACTCAGTTGCTGAAAACAACAAACATTGTCTCACAGTTTCTGTGGTTCAGAAATTTGGGAGCAGCTCAGCTGGGTGACTGTGACTCATCTTTCTGCTTTATTCTATTTATTTAGTCTCTAAGTGCAGTCCATACTCCAGGGGAGGGGAATTAGAGTCTAGCTTTTAAAAGGAGGAGTGTCAATGGATTTGTTCATATATTTTAAAGCCATCACAGGAGGAATGGTGTGTGATAGTTCATGGACATTCTAATTTTCACTTAAAGTGGGCTGTTACCATGATAAAATAAACATAGCTTGCTTTGTTAAACACTGGGCATACCTGATGTTTAGCAGAGTATGAGATGGAAAAGATGAAGGGTAAGAAGATATGATAAGTAAAACAGGGACCTTGGGTGGAATCTACAATGCAAACAGTAAGTCCCATAAAGAACTGAAGCCGAAGAGTAATAGGATCTTGCCTCTGTTTAAGAAATCACTCTGACTGCCAGTGTTTAGGACCTAGAGGGATGGAGTGGGTAAGACTGCACTTGGAGAGACATCTGGAATATTCTGTGTAAGAGATTGAACTAGGTTGGTTACACAAATGATATAGAAGAAGGAATATGAAAAAGATAACATCGGGGTGTGCCACACAGGCCTGGACTGTGCAGGCCTGCAAACCTGACGCTTGCCCAGCCTTATGACCAAAGAGAGAGCCCAGAGTTAATGACAGAGACCTCAGTGGTGTAACAGATGGGGGAGCTCATATATGTATATAGCTGAAGCCAGGTCCTAGAGCAGCCCCCAACCCCAGCTCCACAGCAGACGGTAGGCAGAACATGACAGCAGTCTTCACTGCTGGTGGGGCAGGGAAGATTACCAGTTAAAGGGGAACTGAGTTTGGTTCATTATTGTCAGAGAAACCAGAAGAGGGATGTCCTCCTGACTGCTCCTTTGATAAACTATCAGAGTGGAGATAGCTCTGATCTAAAGATTTGAACAGCTGGGGCCAGGGGCAAGTACACAGGCATTTACTGATTAGGCTCTATGATGTAGAGGGAAGGTCAGTCAGGTGAGTGGGGTGTAGGTGAGGCAGGGGCTGGTCAGGCAGGGGATGAACAAAGAGCAGCCATCTTGGAAACAGCCATCTTGAGTGGCTTAATCTTACACACAGTGAGGAGGTGGTTTGTTCTTGGTTCAGGAATTGCTTGGATGTGGAAAAGTAGTCAGAAGAGATGAGATCAGAAGAGAGAGAAGCTAGAATGATTCCAAGGCTTCTGGCTTAGGTGATTGAGAGGATATAAAAAGGAAATACTGGACACAGAACATATTTTGTCCCAGGAGGATGGTAAGGGAAGAACACAGATGTAGATTTGGAAATGTTTGATTGAGGTAATTGTGGAGCTAGAGGTGGAGACAGCTGTGGACAGTTGGATGGGTGGATCTGGAGCTTAGCAGAGAAAACTAATAGCAAGTAGAATCATCACAGACCTTCTTCCATGTAACACCACCGGGAAACACTGTGGAGAGTTCCAGTTTTCTCAGTTGCTTACGGTGGAGGCATAATAAGCTGAAGAGGAAGGAGCAGAGAGCCCCTTCAGAAACAGGCCTGGGGGTGCCTGCTTTCCTGGCCCAATGACCCGG
Organism: Cervus canadensis; assembly: GCF_019320065.1. NCBI lineage: Eukaryota > Metazoa > Chordata > Mammalia > Artiodactyla > Cervidae > Cervus > Cervus canadensis. The sequence continues at coordinate 15,121,273 of NC_057398.1, read as the reverse complement.
TCACTTGAGAACAAGAGAGATGCCACAGGAGCCACACCAAGTGGGCATCTTAGAGGGGCAGGAACCCTTCAGCCTGAATACTGTACTGTCTCTTTGAGGGGGAGGAGAAGGAAAGTGTTGGATAAGATACCAAGTTGAGAATCCTTGTCCGGAGTGTGGTTGCTTATCTTGGACATCGTCTCCACCTCTGATGGCAGGTATCCTGTCAGTGCAGTGTGTCCAGCCACTTCTTTCCGTCACTAGATGTGATGCCTTGATGCCAGAGTTGAAACACAAAATACTTACAAGGTAGGCAATGAGCAGGAGCCAAGCCGGTGCAGAGAGTGATACATTTGGCCAAAGGAAGCGGTTGCCTCTCAGCTCCCGGACTTTTTTGTGAGGTGGCAACCTTGGCCTGGTTGCCAGATATTCTTATTTTTTGTGTGTGTGTGAATTTTTTGGTGAAGTTTTCACACTGTTAAATGCTGGGTAAATTATATTTAAAAACCAAAACCAAATAAAACATGTCTGCAGGCTTTAACCAACCCCTAGTCCGCCAGCAGTTGTCATTAGTCTGAATGCCTTATTTGTGTCCTTCTGTATCAGGCTTAATTGTGTTTTTCTATTTATGTTTCCTACTATAACCACTAGCTTTGTGTGGGTTGCTTTTATGTGTTTGCTTTTTTGTTTTTATTTTCTAAGAGAAAGTATAATGGGTCAGACCCTATATATTGATGAATCTTATTTCTGGAAACTGAACAGAACTGTGTGAGGTACTGAAAACCCTTCAGGCTTTCAGGGACCTAAAACAACAGACCACACAGAAAACAGCATATTCCTCTGGCAGATTCGGGCCTCACAATTGAGGTAGGAGAGGAATAGCCAAGATGCACTTGGCCACATCTTGGTGATGACTCTTCTAATAACCTCACAGATTATTTAAAGTAGACCCTGCATTAACAGCAGAATAAAACATCAAAGTCATTTCAAGAAGGTAGTAATTCTCATGATGAAAAAAACACTCTTTCCAATGCTCAAGGCTCTAAATATATATGTCTAAATTGAATGAAGAATGAGGTAAGAAAAAATACTGGAAGAAAACTAATGAGGGAAAATAGAGAAATACGTGGGATAAAATGAGTGTAATATGCATTACCCATGGATATTATGGAGCCATATGTCTTAGATTTACAGAAGAGAAGCACAGTTTCTCTCATCATATTCCTCATTCCCCTTCTTTCTTTCTTATCCTATGGGGCAGAGTTGCTAAAGATTCTAAGACACTGGACCATGTTTGCCAATAGGTGCATTAAAAGATCATGGACTACTCATTAAAAATTGTGGACAATGTTCACATGAAGAATTGCACACAAATGTTCATAGCAGCTTTATTCATAATAGCCAAAACTGGAAACAGTTTAGATGTCCATCAGTAGGTGACTGGATACTCAACATTAAAAAGGAACAAACTACTGATATACATATATATATGTAGGCTTCCCTGATGGCTCAAATGGTAAACAATCTGTCTGCCAATTCAGGAGACCTAGGTTCAATCCTTGGGTTGGGAAGACCCCCCTGGAGGAGAGCATGGCAACCTACTCCAGTATTCTTGCTTGGAGAATTCCATGAACAGAGGAGCCTGGTGGGTTACAGTCCATGAGGTCACAAAAGAGTCAGATATGACTGAGCAACTAACACTTTCATGTATATATATGATTCATAAAACATTCTGTTAAACAAGAGAAGTCAGAGCCCAAAGAGTTCATACTATATGATTCAATTCCTATGAAACTCTAGAAGAGGCAAATCTAATGTGTAGGGACAGAAAACCCATCAGTGATTGCCTGGGGCTTCTGTTAGTGAAAAGTGAAAGTGAAAGTCGCTCAGTCATGTCCGATTCTTTGCAACTCCATGAACTCCTCCATGAACTGTATGTAGCCTGCCAGGCTCTGCTGTCCGTGGAATTCTCCAGGCCATAATACTGGAGTGGGTAGCCGGTCCCTTCTCCAGGGGATCTTCCCAACCTAGGGATCGAACCCAGGTCTCCTGTACTGCAGATGGATTCTTTACCTTCTGAGCCACCAGGGAAGCCCGGCACTTCTCATAGGGCGCATGGAATACAAAACAGCATTAAGAAATTTTCAGGAGGGATGATGGAAACAGATTTTATCTTGATATTTGCAGTGGTTACATGTGTGATTATAGTTTCAAAACTCACCACGCTTACACTTCAAATAGGTATATATTATTTTATGTAAATTACACCTCTATACAGTTGTTTTAAAATAAAGATTTGAATTTGATTTGAATAAAGATTGCTTTCTCTCTGGTGCTCTCCTGTACGTCTTCACCTGTGCTGCAGAAGCAGTTGTTAAATCTAGCTCTCCTTTCTGCTTCTGTGTGGCCTGAAGGAGGGGAAACTCAGGGCCTTCCAGCTCAGGACACAAACAGCTAACCTTTTGCTCGTATCTTGCATCATGAAGCCTCATCTGTTTGGGTTTTTGTCTTTATTTATGGCAGGTGTGTATGTGCAGGCTCAGTTGTTTCAATCATGTCTGACTCTTTACAACCCCATGTACTGTAGCCTGCCAGGCTCCTCTGTCCATGGAATTTTCCAGGCAAGAATACTGGAGTGGGTTGCCATTTCCTCCTCCAGAGGATCTTCCTGACCCAGGGGTCAAACCCACATCTCTTGCATCTCCTGCATTGGCAGGTGGGTTCTTTACCACTAGCACCACCTGGGAAGCTGTTATGGCAGGTGAGGTGTGGTGAAATCTTGAAGTTGACTTTGGACTTTTGGGGAGAAAAAGTGTTCCCTTTCTAAGCCTTCAGACTCATGCAGGTGCCCCAGCCCAGCTTCCAAAGGCCCTGCACTGGGTTCAGAGCCTAGAGTTAGCTGAGACTGGAACCTTCCTTTGCTTTCTTTTACTGTTGTTCTGTAGGTACACAGCTCCTTCAGAGATGTTTTGGAGAAAGACAGCTGAGGTTTAGGACTTGATTTTGGTTATCCTTAAACTCTTGGATAAATACTATCTGAAGACCATAATTATTTCTAAAATAAATCTTCCTTAGGCATCCTGTGTTCATTCAGGATTCACTGCCTTTGTACATATCATTGCTACAAGCAGGAACGTCATTTTCCAGCCTGCATACGTCTCTGACTTGTCAGATACTTATTTTTCAAGAATCCAGCTTGAGTCATTGTCCCTAATCCTTCCCACCCACCAGTCTCAAAGCAGGCTATTTCTTGCTGCATGGTACAAAAGAGGAAAAAGCGGCTTGAGTGTCATACAAATCTGAGGCCAAATCTTGACCTGTCACTTAGGTTAAAGTTATTTAACATCTCTGAGTCCCAGTATGTGTGTATATACATATACATACATATATATATATATTTATATATATATAGTCACTGAGGTTTAGAGATTGATATACATATTTATGTGTTTTTTTCCATTCTAAAATGGCAGTAATTCCTACTTTTTAGGCTGTTGTTTAGATCAATAAATTGATTGATAGATTAGATAGATGATACGAAATAAAATACACAATTTGCCAAATGGAGATGCATAATATATTCTAGCTATTATTATTAGACACTGGTGGCAGAAATACCAGACTGTTCTTGCATCTGGGTGTGGACACATTTAAAAGGCCTGGAAACAATAAATTGTGAGTGCTGTGTGTCACTCCTGGGGCAAGGATTTTAGAAGAGAATGTCTCTTCTCCATCTCTCTTTCCCCTTCCACTGGCTGGAGGCAGAAGACAAAGGGACTCTAGGAGATGGTGGGAGCACAAGCTAGATGGGGCCACAAGTCCTTAAATTACTACCTAGAAGAAAGCCGTCTCTCACTCAGCAACATCTGCATTGGATTATATAAGAAGAAACAAGCTTAATTTGTCCTGAGTCCCTGAGACTCTGGGGTTTATATATTATGGCAGCATGTGTTAATTACTCTTGTGAATTTAGGAATGGGCACTTTGAAGTGAAGCTGAATGTAAGAAAAACCTAAAATGTGTTGCATCAACTCAGCAGTTGGCGGGTGGGTGGCACAGGCACTGGTGTGGAAGGCTGGGAAGCTGGCGACCAGTGGAGGTGATGGCAAAGCATTTGGTGAATCTGTTGCTACTAGTAATTTAAAAGGCAGGCCAAGTGCCTGATAAGCCTTTGTCTCCAAGGGAGAGATTGGTTATCACTCACTGCGTTTAACAAGGTATAACCCTGCTTATTTAACTTATATGCAGAGTACATCATGAGAAATGCTGGACTGGAAGAAGCACAAGCTGGAATCAAGATTGCTGGGAGAAATATCAATAACCTCAGATATGCAGATGACATGACCCTTATGGCAGAAAGTGAAGAGGAACTAAAAAGCCTCTTGATGAAAGTGAAAGAGGAGAGTGAAAAAGTTGGCTTAAAGCTCAACATTCAGAAAACTAAGTTCATGGCATCTGGTCCCATCACTTCATGGGAAATAGATGGGGAAACAGTGGAAACAGTGTCAGACTTTATTTTTTGGGGCTCCAAAATCACTGCAGATGGTGATTGCAGCCATGAAATTAAAAGACACTTACTCCTTGGAAGGAAAGTTATGACCAACCTAGATAGCATATTAAAAAGCAGAGACATTACTTTGCCGACAAAGGTCCATCTAGTCAAAGCTATGGTTTTTCCAGTGGTCGTGTATGGATGTGAGAGTAGGACAGTGAAGAAAGCTGAGTGCTAAAGAATTGATGCTTTTGAACTGTGGTGTTGGAGAAGACTCTTGAGAGTCCCTTGGACTGCAAGGAGATCCAACCAGTCCATCCTAAAGGAGATCAGTCCTGGGTGTTCTTTGGGAGGACTGATGCTGAAGCTGAAACTCCAATACTTTGGCCACCTCATGCGAAGAGTTGACTCATTGGAAAAGACCCTGATGCTGGGAGGGATTGGGGACAGGAGGAGAAGGGAATGATAGAGGATGAGATGGCTGGATGGCATCACTGACTCGATGGACATGAGTTTGGGTAAACTCCAGGAGTTGGTGATGGACAGGGAGGCCTGGCATGCTACAATTCATGGGGTCGCAAAGAGTCGGACATGACTGAGCAACTGAACTCAACTGAACTGAACTGAACAAGACAGAGATCTCAGATAAAAACTGGTTTGTGTATGAGAGCAGAAATGAAAGGGAGCGGATGGCATCCAGAAATTTGTTGCTTAATAGGACTGGAAGAGAAAGCTACTCTTTGGCTCCAATGAGTAGAAGATACAACTGAAAAAAGACTTTGAGCAAGAGATGCATTTAAAAATCTAAATTTAATAGATGCCATGCAAGCTTCTATAGAGGCTACAAAATAACTAGGGACTGTTATTTGCCCTCAAAGAGTGTGCAGTTTACTAAAATGGATAAAACATATATAAATAACTGTAGTGGGCACAGTTTATCATGGGAATATCTTTGGCTATGAATATTGGGGCTTCCCACGTTATGCTAGTGATAAAGAACCTGCCTGCCAATGCAGAAGACATGAGAGATGCGGGTTCGATCCCTGGATTGGGAAGATTCCTTGAAGAAGAGTATGGCAACCCACTCCAGTATTCTTGCCTGGAGAATGCCACGGACAGAGGAGCCTGGTGGGCTCCATAGTCCATAGCATTGTAGAGACACAACTGAAGCAATTTAGCACGCATGCATAAATAATGGAGGAATTACAACCTTCTAGGGGAAGGGGTTCTCTGAGAGAAGGGGCTCTCAAGGGGGCTGGGAAGCTTGGACCTTGGTTACCCATGAATGAATGAACCTCAGTAGTTTTTCATACTCGTCTTTCCCTTTTTGAAATACTAGAATTCAGGTTTGGTCTGTGGAGCTGCAGCTGATACCCAGGGCGCTGGGGGACCCCTCCACCCAGCCCACGACTTCCCTATCAAATTCTTCCCTGACTCCACAAGTAGTTCAGGCTGAGACCTGCTGAAGTTCCTTCCTTAGGGCCTCAATTCTGTAAAAAGAGACAAAGATCCTGCTTACCCTCCTGAGTCCTCAACTGCCCTGGGTCTATGAGGTGTTCCAGACTGTAAAGCACTGTGTGTTTGCAGAGACTGCTTGTTTTTATTGTCCCTTGTTTTTTTTTAAATAATCATCTTTGGGCAAAGAATAAGACCTTGCAAGTGCTTAGTGTTTCCTGGCATGAGCCTAGTACCCTTTTAGCTTGTTTTTATTGCCTCTTTGGCTGCCTGTACAGAGCACTTATCTAAATATAGAATGGTACACCGCTGTGGACAGGACTGGAATAAGATAACATTTTCTTTGCAATCAATTCCCTTGCATCTTCTAGTGAATGCTGGGTACTGTTCTTTTCTGAGTGGCAAGAGTGGGCAGCAAAAAAGAAATGATACTGAGTCGTGGAGCTTTCCAAAGTAGAAGTCACTTGCTGCAAGGCCTTCTGAAGTAGCAAGGTCAAGTTAACTGGCACTCTGGGCTGTCTCTCCCATGACCTTGGGTGAACCATGCAATGCTGGTTGGTGGCATACACCTGTCCTTTGGCAGCAGGATGGTATAGTGGAAGGGGCACAGGCTGCAGCAGACCCAGACTGGATCTGCTGCCAGCTCCTTATTTTAAGGGTGACCTTGTGTAAGTTACTTAATCTCATCTACAGAATAGGTGGTACTAATAAAATCTGTCTCTTAGGGCTCTTATAGGGGTTAGATGAGATGAATATATGTAAACTCCCCAATACATTTTCAAGAAATAGCAGCTATTATTTTTTGTAGGCTGCTATTTTATAGCATCACTGTTTCAAATGTGACCATATTTTTAATTTTGTTTCTGGAGAAATTATATAAATTTATTTTTTATAATGACAAAATGCAGCTCTCACCCACCGTATCTGTATATGAGTCAGATACAAGCCTCTTATTCCCTTCATTCATTCTGGTGAAAGGGTTTCATTGCTGGGGGCAGCACTGTGTAGTGGTTAGAGCAGAGGCTTTGGCATGAGTCTTTGGGGCTCACATCCTAGGCTGTGATCTTGAGCAAGTTGCTTGATTTCTCTGGGATGCAGTCCTTTATCTGCAGTTCTAAAATGAGGCTTTTAATGAACTTTATCCCACTTAGTATAAATCTTCCTAATTTTGATGTAGAAATATTGTGACTGAGTCCAGGGGACTCCCCAAAATCCTAAGAGGGGTTCTAGAATATATGTTCATATGCCATATGTTCATATGCTGAATTCTGAATTTCAAAACTTATCTGGCTCCAAGAGCTTTGGTAAGGGAGCCTTGACACACTCTCATAAGGCTATTTTGAGCCACATTAACTTCATGTAAGCCTCTGAGACAGCAAGATCAAACCAGTCAATCCTAAAGGAAATCAACCCTGAGTATTCACTGGAAGGACTGATGCTGAAGCTGAAGCTCCAATACTTTGGCCACCTGATGCGAAGAGCTGACTCACTGGAAAAGACACTGGTGCTGGGAAAGATTGAAGCCAGGAGGAGAAGGGGACGACAGAGGGTGAGGTGTTTGGATGGCATCACCAACTTGATGGATGGAGTTTAAGCAAGCTCTGGGAGATGGTGAAGGACAAGGAAGCCTGGTGTGCTGCCATCCATGGGGTCTCAAAGAGTCAGACACAACATAGCTGCTGAACAACAATAAGCCTCTTGGAATGTTATTGGCTATTATTGTCATCTTTGGAAACAATACTTTGAGGCAGTTATTCTATCATTTTATAGATGAAGAAAATAGGGCACAAAAACATTAAGTAGCTAGCTAGCACACACGTGGTAGACCTAGAACCAATCCAGACAAGACACTTCCAACACCAGATCCCATGCATCCTTCTGAAACAGATTTATTCCCAGGGCCTTGGGCTTCCCTGATAGCTCAGTTGGTAAAGAATCGCCTGCAATGCAGGTTTGATTCCTGCTAACCCTGGTTTGATTCCTGGGTCAGGAATCCCGCTGGAGAAGGGATAGGCTACCCACTTCAGTATTCTTGGGCTTCCCTTGTGGCTCAGCTGGTATAGAACCCACCTGCAATGCAGGAGGCCTGGGTTCGATTCCTGGGTTGGGAAGATCCCCTGGGGAAGGGAAAGGCTACCCACTCCAGTATTCTGGCCTGCAGAATTCCATGAACTGTATGAGTTCATGGGGTTGCAAAGAGTCAGACACAACTGAGTGACTTTCACTTTCACTTCACTTTCTTGTACTGGCCTTGGCAGAATTAATTCCAATTAAGATTCTACTCAGAGAAGTTAGAAAACACCATCAGCTGGGGTTGCCCTTTACAAACATCTCCACAGGGAGAGTAGCTCTGATGCGGGCTCCCCACCCTCTTCCCATGGCCGTACAGAGGAGGGAAGAGTGGGGTGCTGGCAAGGCTCCCCACAGGGGGCTGCCAAAGACGTGGCATGATGAGAGGGTGTGGCCCGCATGATGTCTGACGACACGCCTCTGTCTATTTCTTGATGGGACACCCTGTCTCCTTTTGGGTCCCACCGGAAGCTGACACTGAGCAAAGGATTTCAGGGCAAGTGGTTGATTTGTGAAGCACAGGAAACATCACTGACCTTTTGGTAGCGAGGAAGGGAACGGGAAACAGCCCATAAGGGGTACATTATTATCCATTTTCCACTGTGAGTCACTGAAACTCCACAGGGAAATGTGAGGTCACAGGATAAAACCTATGCCTCAGACTGATCCTACCCAAGGGCTGAGGGAGCTGAGGTATTTATACTCCATCCCTGGAGAGTCATTGGTGGAGGGTGACTCCCAGGGATGTCCTTGGCCCGTAGCCAGAAGCAGCATGGCATTCCTCATTCTGGAACATGAGGTCCAGGAGATAGGAGTGGCGCGCTGACAGGGGCTGGTACACACCCTTTCACCCAGTTCTGCGTGGGAGCAGGAATAGCCTCATTTGTGAAAAGCCCAGGATGGATGATGTCTCACTCACTGTGGGTTTGATATCCATTGACAGACTCACCCACCCTCAAAAAATTCCCACCGCGCTGCCTGCTGTGGTGCCTGAAATCTGTGCGGTAGTCACCAGTCTCCAGAGACCACCAATAAAATATCAGAACATTACTCAGGAGAAGGAACAAATGCACTCTGACCTTTCCTTTCCTAGCCAGAACCCAAGGGAAAGGGACTTGGATCAGAGATGTTTTAATGGAAGAAATATCAAGAAATTTCTGGATGAGGTGAGGATCAGGGAAGAATAATGAGGGGTGAGTCACCGCCACTGAAGACCCTGGATATTCTGGGGTGCCAGCTGCTGGACTGGAGGTGGACACTGAGGAGGCCACCTCTGGGGAGAGTGGCACCAATGGGGGACTCACAAGTACGTCTTAGAGAGGGAAGGGGGGACTTCCCCGGTGATCCAGTGGTTAAGACTTCACCTTCCAATGCAGGGGCTACAGGTGTGATCCCTGGTCAAGGAACCAAGATCTCACAAGCCTTGTGGCCAAAAAAAAACACACAAAACCCATAAAATAACAGAAGCAATATTGTAACTAATTCAATAAAGACTTTACAAGTGGTCCTCACCAAAAAAAAAAAAAAACCACTTTTTTTATTTAAAAATAAAATAAAGAAGGATTCGACCCAAAGAGACATTTCCTGTTTCCCAGTTTTATCCAGATCAGAGTTGGGAAAAGAAGACTTCCTTCACTGCTGCTGGACTCAGCTCTTGGATGGTAGTGACCACGTCTTCTGGTCTTTATATTCAGAGCTCAGCACAATGACAAGTGACTCATCTAAATGATCTCATCTTTCTTTCTTAAATAAATATTTTATTTTGAAATATATTTTCTTCTTATCCTCTCTATACCTGGACCTATGGCACTCCCATGAGTGCAGGGGAAGGCAGTGTTTTGGAATATACCCCAGTGTGGACTCTCCTGGTCTTTTGTGTTCATGTAGTTGAACCACCAGACTTTGCACATACTTTATATTCTCCCCTCAGGCGGTGATCTGCTGGACACAAAATTCTAACCTCTTCTTCAGGCTCTGCAGCGCTGGAGGGCATGTCTGGTCTTTCCTTTGGCCAAGCTAGCTTCTTACTCTCCCTGGATTCAGTGAATTCAATGCTCTGCTCTGGTTCCCACCTGCCAGTTCCTCTCTGACTTTTCTACTAGCTACCCTATGTTCATACCCACGAGTTCTCTGTGTTTCCACTTCTCCTCCTTCTATTAAAATAGCAGCACCAACAACTTGCTCACAGTGAAATTTTGGGCAAATTATTTAACCCTAATTTTATTCAGCAGCAAAATGTAGAGACTGCTCCGAACTTGTGGTGGGGACTCATGAGGTTACTATGAACTGACTTGTGTTCTAGCAAAGTTCATGTGTTGAAGCTCTCGTCCCCAGTGTGTCTGTGTTTGGAGTTGGAGGCCCCATAAGGAGGTAATCAGGTTAAAGTGAGGTCATAGGGTGAGGCCTTAATTCAATAGGACTAATGTCCTTATCAGAAGAGGAGGAGACACCAGAGATCTTTCACTCTCTTTCGTCTTGTGTGCCCGGAAGAAAAGGTATGTGAGAACACTGTGAAAAAGTACCCTCTGTGAGCCAGGAGGAGAGGCCTCAGCAAAAGCCAAATTTTCTCGCAGCTTGATCTTGAGCTTCTAGCTTTCAGAGTTGTGAGAAGATTAATTTCTGTTGTGTAAGCTCCCCAGGCTTTAGATTTTGTTATGAATGCTCTAGAAAACCAACACAGAGGTAATTCATGTCAAGGACTTTGCCACAGTAGCTGACACAAGGTGGAGATTCATTAAGTGTAGCAATTGCTATTATTATTGCTTGTAATAAAATGCCCACCTTTCTAGGAGAGAAAGAGAATTCTAGAAACCCTCTACCAAACAGTCGCAAATTCACTTTAAGCTTCTGATGAGAGATTGAGGACATCAGAAAGAAAGCAAACCACACTTGCTGAAATTTTCCAATCCTATTTTTGTGTCTCAGTCATAATGATTTGTGTCAAATAACATGACTGCGTCTTTCCTCTGAGGAACTTAATGTACTGATGCCAACTACTTATCCATCAGGCCAATGTTTGCATCGAGGATGAGCGAATAGAATGTCTTAGATGGCTGGGTGCCTGAGACCAGGACTGTGCACGGGAGAGCCCTAATAAAATATGATAATCACATTTGTTCCACTCTATCTGTAGTTTAGATTGTGCAGTCTGGAAGTGGGCCAGACTGGCCCATTTTAGGAATTGCAGAGTTGAGCTTACAGTACAAGACAGATTTTCCCTTCAGTTGGCCTTGACTAATGGCTGTTCCAGCTCTTTCAGAAGAAGCACAGTTAACTCTGATTCATGGACACATCAGAGAGAGGGACCTCCCAAAACTCCATTCTCTCCCCTCAGATTCCGAGGTTCTGGTTTCATAAAGCTGTTTACATTCCTCAGGACACCTCCATCGGACCCTTTCAAGTAGACTTCTGGGCTTCAGACCTCCACTGACAGAATGCCGAGGGGGCAGAAGAGGCCTCTTGCATGTGTGTGTGCTAACTCACTTCAGTCATGTCCATCTCTGTACGACCCTGTGGACTGCAGCCCACCAGGCTCCTCTCTCCATGGGATTCTCCAGGCAAGAATACTGGAGTGGGTTACCATGCCCTCCTCTGCAGCCATGTGCTAGTGACTATTTCTCTGCTCTCCCACTAAACTGGAGCCCTTTGAAGGCAGGGTCTATATCTCATTTGCCTTAGCATCCCCATTGACTTCAAGAGGGCCTATGGACTGTAGCCTGCCAGGCTCCTCTGTCCGCCGGATTCTCCAGGCAAGAATACTGGAGTGGGTTGCCATGACCTCCTCCAGGGGATCTTCCATAACCAGGGATCGATCCTTCATCTCCTGCATTGGCAGGCGGGTTCTTTACCACTAGCACCACCTGGGAAGCCCCAAAGAAGTTTCTTAAGAAACTGCAGTTCTTTTTGTCTTAATTTTTAACCCAAATGAATGTATTAGAGATGGTACTAAAATCTATGTGGAAAAAAGAACCATCTGAGATCAGTCATTGGTCAGAGTTCTAAGTGGTGTGGAAAGAGAAGAAAATGTGCTGAGTCTTGATAAATGGGAAGAGGGTTATATTGGCTTAATTGAAACCAGTTAAAGGAGTTCTTTATTCTTTTTCTTTCTCAAATTTCTCTTTAAATCAGAATTGCCCAGAGTCCCCCCCGAGCCTACATAAGGCACAGCTCAAATTTCTATTGTTCTTTCCTGTTGCTGTCTCTCCACTGATCCTGGCTTCACAGGGAAGGATGTTGTAGCCTATAGGATCCCTTTATTCCTCTGTCACAGATGGATGAAGTGTTCCAACACGAACCACTAAGCTTATTTCTTTTTGTATCTCCCATATGCTAAAAATTTGTTCTCTGATTCAATATCATTAAATACAAACATTTACTCAATACTCACTCATGCACCAGGCCCTGTTGAGGTCAATGGGGATGCTAAGGCAAATGAGATACAGACCCTGCCTTCAAAGGGCTCCAGTTTAGTGGGGGAGCAGAGAAATAGTCATTAACACGTGGCTGCGGAGGAGGACAGAGTATGGAGAAAGGCTTTGAAGGGAGAACCAAGGGATACAGAGGTGACCTTTCAGGAGGGAAAAAAGAAGAGAAGCCTCTTAGCAGAAGGAAAATGTAACGGGGAAAAAGAAGCAGCCAGCTGATTGTTTTTGAAAGAATCAATCTTTTTGATGTATGGCCAAAGGCAGCTAAGGATGTTGGTGTAGGCTGCAGACAGCTTAAGCTTGGGCACCAAGAAGTAGCCTCAGCTGGTGAAAGCCTAAGTGGAAGAAACTTTCTTACATGGAGCAGCACGGTGTAATCTGGAACTGAATGGAAGGAAGGGAAGAAGGCAGGAAGGACAGGAATCATCTCATATACTTGGGAAAATATTATATATGAATGAATCTGTCTGCCTCCATTTGATAATCCCAACCCCTCTTCTCAGGAGGAGCTAAGAGATTGTTCCATCAGAATCATTGTTTAGATTTCATAAGATACAGTGAATAACCACCAAATTCATTGATTCCCTTATTTCTCAGAATATGAAGGAATGAATTTACCCTGTACAAAACCTGTGAAATTTTGTTGATTTTAAGAAAAGCAATGATAATATGGTGTCTTTTACTACATAGGGTGGTATTAAGATGGATAAAATTAAGTATGAATTATTATCTAGTTTAAACATGATAGTTAATTAAACATGTTGGTGGCCAAAATCTGTTATGTGCTGTGCTTAGTTGCCCAGTTGTATCTGATTGTTTGCGACCCCGTGGACCGTAGCCTGCCAGGCTCCTCTGTCCATGGGAATTCTCCAGGCAAGAATACTGGAGTGGGTTGCCCTGCCCTCCTCCAGGGGATCTTCCCAACCCAGGGAGAGAACCCAGGCAGATTCTTTACCATCTGAGCCACCAGGGAAGCCCCAAAGTCTGTTATAAATGAGTTGGAATTCTATTCAGATTGTATCATTCTAAAAAAAGGTATCCAGAAAGGTGCCCTAGCATATACCTGTACACAAGTCTAAAGCACAATTTAAGGTTTGCTGTAAGCATCTCACGTGAATTGAGGCCAGTGGTGAAACCTGTACAGTGGCCATTTGGGGCAGAAGGAGAGGCAGGGGAAGCAGGAGGTCTTCCTGAGAACACCCACAACCCCTCTAGAATTTTCTAGCTACATTTTCTTATTTTCTAGCTACATCCCCTAATTGTCTTCCACTAACTCATTGGGCTTAACTAATAAGGTTTGGTTTTGACTTTATCTGCTTACCTTTTTTTAAAACACATCTATAGACCCAGAGTGTGGTGGTAAGGAAATTGACTCAAACTTGCTCAGACCAGACCTCAGATGACTGAAGGCATGTCTTACTCATCTCTGAACCCTGAGTACCCAGAGTAGATGCTCAATATGTTCATTGTATACATTATCAGGCTTCCTTGACCCACCTATCTTCACCACTAGGAAGCCCAGTTCTTCAACAAATATGTATTAATTACCTACTCCTTGCCAGGTGATGCATCAGGCACTAGATTTATAAGAGTGAGCAAGAGGGACATGACCCTGTCTTCGTGGAGCTTGTGGCCCTTAAAGAGAGACAGCAGTTAAATCAGGAATTACAAGAAATTATGATAACATCACAGTATGGGAAATTGGGTGCTGAATGGGTCAATACCAGTGGGACCACATCTGTTGGGGAGGTGGATCAAACGATGTTTCCTGGTAAAAGTGACTCAGAGCAAGTTAGTCAGAGTTCTCAGTTCTCCTAGGATTTATAATCTATTTAGAGAAAGAAAACAGTCGTGCGTACAAAAGTACGAAACAGAATGATGTAAGATACTCTAGACTCAGTGTTAGATCATGGATTATAGATGATAGAAAGGATGAGATCAGGGGGCAGAAGCAGGCATAGACGTATTCAGGAGAAAAGTGCTCTTGCCTGTCCTTGAAAGAGGGGTAGCACAGTAGACAGGAATTAGGGGGAAAAAGGCTAAGATGAGAATTGCACACAATGGGGCAGGTGAGGCCTAGATGAAACAAAGAGGCTGAATTAGGCAAGGCCTAGAAAGTCAGGAAGAAATAGAAGTACAGTAAGCACAGTTGTATTGTAGTTATGATTTTTCATAACATGATAAAAGCTTCTGTCAAGTTCTAGTCTGGGTTAGGTGCTAGGCTGGAAATGTTTAACAACGGGCCTACAATCCATCCTCTTTCTTTACCGGGGGGATCCACATGGGAAAGGTAACTCAGTCAATCTCCATGTGTGCATGTTAATGATAGACTTCTGAGCAAACAAAGTTAATCATATTTGCTAGTTGCAGGGTCCTTATCAATGACATGCTCTTATAAGGAGAAACCTGATCTGTCTGGGTTGCTCATTTGTTACAAATCTAAAATCTAAGAATGCTTTGAGCATGGCTTCTGAGAAAAAGTAAAGTAAATTAGGTAACTATCTGAATATAAATATGAAGGTACTTCCTGATGACTCTTTTCTGTATAGGTAATGTGGCCACACATATAGCTCAAAGGTTTTCTGTGTTCATCTGGGTAAGAGAATATCTTGAGGTGTTGTAAAAGGCCCTAGAGGGCTACTTTAGCTCACTCATTGCTTTACCTGAATCTTGCAGTGACTTGTTTCATTGATGTTACTAGGAAAGCTTGAGATGCGGTAAGATCTATTTTTTACGAGTCTGTTTTAACAACCTGATCCTTTGTGTTTTCTTAGGTACTTAACATATATTGGCTTACATCAACCCTCTAAACTACATGCTCAGAGAAATTAATGTGTCCAGTATCACACAGTGAGGGAGCAGCAGGCTTAAAATTTAATCACAGATCTGACTCCCTGAACCATCCTTTTCCCACTGCTCTGTAGTTTTCTCACTTTTAAACTTGAGTAAAACAGACCAGGTTGTAGGGGCAGAAGTGGGGCAGTCGGGCCCTAGAGGACCATTGGGAAGTCCCACAAGCCCTCTGAAAGCCACTTCCACAAATGAGTATAGTCTTAATGAGAAAAGTCTTTCTGGTATAAACCCTGATTCATTTGAGACCCTAAAGGTAACGTTGGTGTCATGTTTTCCATGGACATTCATTTTCACCAGAGGCAAAACACTTACATCTCCAATGGGACTCATGGAGAGCTTGTGTGCTATCAGGGGAATAATACCACATTCTTGGAATGCTGAAAGAGTAGCCCAAAGACTCTGCCCGTGATCACAATCAGATGACATGAGTTGGAGTCTCTAATTCCATTTTTAGCCCTAAAGCAAGCTGGGCCTTGTGGGAAAGCTTGCTAATCCCTGATGTGTTAGATCAGCCATACTTCACATGGGTTGCAGTTTTATGAGGACATTTGTGGCATTCGTTCACAGCTCTGAGTTGTGTGTGTGTGTGTGTGTGTGTGTGTGTGTGTGTAACAAAGTCCTTTGTAAACATTATGTTCAGCTTCCTTTCAGGGAACTCAAGTTCCTCTTTTTAAAAACACTAGTGTGTGAACAATGGGAAAGGATGTAGACCATGTCAAAGAATTCACTTTTCTGGAGAAGTAAGCCATTTAATTCTAATTGCCTCAGGTCAAGGAGTCTTATTCTTAGGGGACAACTGGCCAGTGCAGCAACTTGTTGTTGCTGGTCAGTGGCTAAGTTGTGTCCAACTTTTTGTGACCCCATGGACCGCAGCACACTGTTTCTCTGTCCTTCACTATCTCCCGGAGTTTGCTCAAATTCACATCTATCAAGTCAGAGATGCCATCCAGCCATCTCATCCTTTGTCATCCCCTTCTCCTCCTGCCCCCAAGATTTCTCAGCATCGGGGTCTTTTCCAATGAATCGGCTCTTTGCATCAGGTGGCCAAAGTATTGGAACTTCATCTTCAGCATCAGTCCTTCCAATGAATATTCAGGGTTGATTTCCTTTAGGATTGACTTGGTTAGATCTCCTTGCAGTCCAAGGGACTCTCAAGAGTCTTCTCTGGCCCTACAATTTTAAAACATCAATTCTTCCATGTTTAGCCTTCTTTATGGTCCAACTCTCACAAGCTGTGGAAAAACCATAGCTTGACATTATGGACCTTTGTTAGGAAAGTGATGTCTCTGCTTTTTAATACGCTGTCTAGGTTGGTCATAGCTTTCCTTCTAAGGAGCAAGCATCTTTCCCTGCTAAAAGCACCACAGGATGCTCATTACTGGGATGTGACATATTGCCCCATTCCCGGACCTCTCACTCTGGACTGCCAGCATCTTTAACGAACAGATGGAGCCATGCTCCCTTTCCTTGGCTGGGTCTGTTTAATCAGTTTTGGAAGGAGCTATCATACCATCAGCTAATAAAAGTCTTAATAAATATCTAAACTGCAATACCACCAGAGAGGTGTTCATGCTATTAGAAAAATCTGATAAAAGAATGCCAGGATTTTTATTTCTAATCAAAGCAGACACACACAGACCTTGTATCTATCTGTAGTGGTATGTTGAGGGGCACTTTAACCTGAGTCTTACTAAGAAAACCAAAAAGTTCAGTTGAGAATTTCTGAAACACATAGATCTGAGCTGAGAGAAGACAGTGGTGTGATACAGATCTTGGGTTTGTCTTCTGGGCTCTGCGGACCCACTTCTTAGGCTACACTGTTAATACGCTACTCTGATCTTCACTGGGTATTGCTTTCTTGTTTCTAGACCCTTACCATTTTCAGAGTTCTTAGTCTTTGTTTATACTTTTACCCAATGTTCCCTTTAAATGCAACCTTTGTCAGTTACAAAGGAAAATGAGATTCTTTTCAGTGCGTGGCAAAACACTGGCTATTTACTTTGTTTCCTACCAGCTTATTTGCTGATTGTCCTGTGCCCTTCCAAGCCCAGCACTGGCTAATCTTTTTGTCCTGCTCTTTTTGTTCTTTATTTTGCCTGTCATGTAATGGAAGAAAATGAAAATAAACACATTTTTTTAAGGAAAGAAAAGAACAAATTTCAGCTGAATACAAATTTCCTGCAATGAGTTGTAAGGCTGTCTTTGTAACACTGTAGTTCACTGGAATCATCTTGGCGGCAAATAAACAAGTGCTAAACTAATAGTAACTTAAACAAGGAGTAAAACTATTTTACGAGGGTGATTAATATAGTAACAAGGTATTAAGGATTCCAGATTGATTGTCAGTCATTCTTTTGTCTCTCCCTTATAGATATAGATTAGCTATCTAGCACTAAGCATTATGTCTTCATACAACAATATCCAAAGGAAGACAGGAAGAAAGTGCACACCATTTGAGTTTTCTCTCTTTCTGAAATAGGGGAGAAATTTTTCCAAAACTTTACCCCATAGAAGATTTCTCTTTAGTATTAAGGGCCTATGCCTGTGCTTTAAGTCACATACTTATGCTTTACCTTTGATGAAGCTGTGAAAGTAACTGCCTTCTTTAGCAGATAGGGTCACATGCCTATGCTTTAGCTATGATAAAGCTGGGAAAGTAAATGGCCTTTATTGTGGAAGTGGACTTCTGTGTGTAAGGAAGAAGGAGGGGGAAATCTGCTATGTAGTCAACTACTGTCACAGACTGAATGTTTGTGTCTCCCTCAAATTTATATGTTGAAAACCTTTGGAAGGTAATTAGGATTAGATGAGATCATAAGGTTGGAGCCCTCATGAATGGGATTAGTGCCCTTTATGAGAGTGAAAAGAGAGCTTGCTTCCTCTCTCCTCCTTCTACCACATGAGGATATAAGGAAAAGTCTGAAACCAGAAGAGGATTCAACTATGCTGGCACCCTGACCTCAGTCTTCCAGCCTCCAGAACTGTTGGAAATGCATTTCTGTAAGCCATCCAGTCTATGGTGTTCTGTTACGGCAACCTCAGGGCTTCCAAGGTGGCACTGTTCCTTGCTGTGCTGTCAGTTCACGTGTGTCCAACTATGATGCTATGGACTGTAGCCCACCACACCCCTTTGTCCATGGGATTCTCCAGGCAAAAACACGGGCGAGGGTTGCCATGCCCTCCTCCAGGGGATTTTCCTGACCCAGGGATCAAACCTGTGTCTCTAATGTCTCCTGAATTGGCGAGCAGATTCTTCATCCCTAGCACCACCTGCACTAGTGGTAAAGAATCTGGCTGCCAATGTAGGAGATGCAGGTTTGATCCCTGGGTCAGTAAGATCCCCTGGAGTAGGAAATGGTAACCCACTCCAGTATTCTTGCCTGGAAAATTCCATGGGCAGAGGTGCCTGGCAGGCTACAGTGCGTGGGGCTGCAAAGAGTCAGACATGACTGAGTGACTGAATACACACACATAACAACCTCAATAGAACAAGACAACCACAACCAGCAAATACTCTTAAAATGCAACAGCCCAGGGATGGGTTATATTAATTAACACTTGCTGTCACATGGGCCACATATACAGTTATTATGGAGTCATAAAAAAGACCCCAGAAGTTCAATATAAGCTCATTCCCTCTCCTCTAGGAATAGATAATTGTCTATCTCAATTTTTAAAAATTGTGGTAAAACACATATAACATAAAATTAATCATTTTGAGTGTGCAGTTTGGTGTCGCTAAGTACACTCACATTGTTGTGCCACCACCAGCATCATCTGTCTCTAAAGATTTCATCTTTTCATGATGAAACTCCGTACCCACTAAAAAGTAAAGTCCCCACTTCCCCTCTCCCTGGCAACTGTCATTCTACTTTTTATCTTTTTTTAATTTGGCTACTCTCCTTTCCATAAATGAGTAGAACTATGTATTTGTTCTTCAAGCATATTTTCAAGATATTTGGTAACCTCTCTTGAAATGCTCTGGGCTTCCCAGGGGGTTCAGTGGTAAAGAATTTGCCTCCAATGCAGGAGACGCAGGTTTGACCCCTGGGTCGGGAAGATCCTCTGCTGGAGGCAATGGCAACCCACTCCACTACTCTTACCTGGAAAATCCCATCAACAGGGGAGCCTGGAAAATCCCAGTGGGACTGGGCTACAGTCCCTGGGGTTGCAAAGAGTCAGACATGACTTAGCAATTGAGCACGTACCACACTTGAAATGCCCTTCTTGCTTCTCCTCCTTCTCTCCTCCTTTCAAAACCCATTTCATCCTCCAAGGCTCAATAACAAGATTTTCCAGTTGCTTCAGTCTCTGGGCATCTCTCCCTATGCTGACTCATAGTATACAGCTCCCCTACTCATTTGGCCCTTGTCTGTACTGTCTCAGGCCATATCTTGAGTTATTATTCTATACTAGCCATCATTTTCTGAGTGGTTGTCTTCTCTTGCCAACTAGAGTGTGACTTCCTGAAGGGCAGAGATGGAATGTCTCTTCTTTTCTTTGTATCTTCCACAACTTAACCCTTCAATGCAAGAGACACTCAGTAAGTACTTGTCAAATCCTCTGCTCTTCTTTAGGAAAGCTATCCCAGCTGAATAATCAAGAAGTTCTTGCTTAAGCCAGATCACACTCTCTCTGGTTGAAACTTAAGTCCTTGTTTTCTTGTTTGATCTTCCATGAAATGGAAAGCAAACGTCTGATATTCTCACTAAACCTGTATCTATACTTGAGAAAGGCTAGTGCATCTCTCTCAGCTTTTGCTTTTCCAGGCTCAGCCAGGATAACAAAGCAGAACCACTGTATTGACACAAGACCTTTTTCTAAGAAACCCATAACATTTCCCTCGTATTAAGACCAGTTCTTTTAGTAGTTAAAAAAGTCAACAAAGATCTTACAATCTGGGAGAGAATTCCTCTTCTGAAAGTCATAGCTGGGACGGCCAGAGTCTCTGGTAAACCTTTTTTTTTTTTTTAAATCTTTTTACAAAAACTCCTTTACTGATTTGGTTTAATATCTACTAATTCCCTGAGAAGAGAATGCACACACACACACACACACACACACACACACACACACCTGACTCCCTTTATGCAGCCTTGATCATAGCGATGCACAATATTGAATCTTTTTTAAAATCAGAACAGGAGTTTACCAGAAAATAATCTAAAACACTCAAGGACTATAATTTTGTATACCAAAATCCAACATCCGCTGGATCATCAAAAAAGCAAGAGAGTTCCAGAAAAACATCTATTTCTGCTTTCTTGACTATGCCAAAGCCTTTGACTGTGTGGATCACAATAAACTGAAAGAGATGGGAATACCAGACCACCTGACCTGCCTCTTGAGAAACCTGTATACAAGTCAGGAAGCAACAGTTAGAACTGGACATGGAACAACAGACTGGTTCTAAATAGGAAAAGGAGTACATCAAGGCTGTATGTTGTCACCCTGCTTATTTAACTTACATGCAGAGTACATCATGAGAAACACTGGGCTGGAGCAAACACAAGCTGGAATCAAGATTGCCAGGAGAAATATCAATAACCTCAGATATGCAGATGACACCACCCTAATGGCAGAAAGTGAAGAAGAATTAAAGAGCCTCTTGATAAAAGTGAAAAAGTTGGCTTAAAGCTCAACTTTAAGAAAACTAAGATCATGGCACCTGGTCCCATCACTTCATAGGAAATAGATGGGGAAACAGTGGAAACAGTGTCAGACTTTATTTTTGGGGGCTCCAAAATCACTGCAGATAGTGATTGCAGCCATGAAATTAAAAGACGCTTACTCCTTGGAAGGAAAGTTATGACCAACCTAGATAGCATATTAAAAAGCAGAGACATTACTTTGCCGACAAAGGTCCATCTAGTCAAAGCTATGGTTTTTCCAGTGGTCATGTATGGATGTGAGAGTAGGATGGTGAAGAAAGCTGAGTGCCAAAGAATTGATGCTTTTGAACTGTGGTGTTGGAGAAGACTCTTGAGAGTCCCTTGGACTGCAAGGAGATCCAATCAGTTCATCCTAAAGGAGATCAGTCCTGGGTGTTCATTGGAAGGACTGATGTTGAAGCTGAAACTCAATACTTTGGCCACCTGATGCAAAGAACTGACTCATTTGAAAAGATCCCGATGCTGGGAAAGATTGAAGGTGGGAGGAGAAGGGGACAGCAGAGGATGAGATGGTTGGATGGCACCACCGACTCAGTGGACATGGGTTTGAGTGGACTCTGGGAGTTGGTGATGGACAGGGAGGCCTGGTGTGCTGCAGTCCATGGGGCTGCAAAGAGTTGGACACGACTGAGCAACTGAACTGAACTGAGGTTTTTCTAATGATTAAATAATGCTCTTGTGTAATTGATAGTAGCAAATTTAACTGAAGTCATTCAAATAAATGGTAATTATAGATGTATTCCTGACCCAGTTTTTCTTCCTCATCCTATAATGAAAGACACAGAGCTCACACCATGGGGGAAAGTGAGGAGCTGCTGTGGCTGTGTACTTTCGGTAAAGACACCCAGATTCTCAACTCATATGAGGTGTCAGAAGAGTCATGTTGGGGTGAAGAAGCAGGGAATTTAACCTGCTTGCTTAAAATATCCTGAAATATCAAGAAAATCAATTTGAATCTCAGAAAGTTTGGGAGCTAGCTGAAACTTAATTAATATTTGCTTTGCTGAAGTGGCTTGTTGAGGGGTTTCATAGAAACCCCACATAAATAACAATAACAGCTGGGTGAATGGAGGGTCACCCCAGGGCACTTGAAGGGAACCTCCATGGGACTGTTTCATGAAGTTTCTCTTTGCTTTGTGATTTGTGTTTTTAAAGATCTGAGGAAAATTAAGACATGTTAGGCCTGCTTCATATTGGTTCATAAGACACTCACAAAGTGGCATAATAATGCCCAATGAAGAGATTAAGCACAACAGTTTTGACAGCAGTCATAAATATGAAAGTTGGGAGGAGTGGTAAGTAAGCCCTCTGTCAGTACTGAGGTTCTTCCCCAATTAGAAGAAAGAGCTGCCTGGGACACACGGCATTTAAGAATGAAGTATTTGATCCTTGAGTTTTGGGTAGTCACAATGGAAAGCTTGTGAGATCAAAAAAAAAAAAAAAAAATCTTCTCTGGGAAAAAAAAAGAGCAGAAGGGATATTTAGAACAGGTTAAAAATAGGAATGTCAAGAAAAATAGCATTTTCTCTTTGATAAGAGCAAGTAGATAGTTGTGGTCTTTTTATTTCACTTTAAAGCTCCAGAACCAGTGCAACCTCTCTGGGGAATTCAGACAGCCAGGCACTTTCCTAATATTCATACATTTATCCACTCATGTATTTTTCCAGTCATCATTTATTAATCATCTGTATGGTATCATTTATTAGAGACCTATTACACTTCAGGCATTGGAGCTATGATGATGAATAAGAAGTTTTTCATCTGGAAAAATCTCAGTTTGCTGGAGGGAGGTATACACAATAAATGGTTAAGAGTAAACACGATGAGTGTTATACTAGACTTCAGTGCAGGTAGCTGTGTGTACACAGGAAAAAGAGCCACTTTTTTGTCTGGGGTTGGCAGGGAAGAGTTCACAGAAAGTGATATCTGAAGTGGGTTTTGAAGGAAGACTGAGTTCAGGATAAGACAATCAAAGTAAGATGAAGAAAATACCACCGAGAGAAGGGGATGTAGAGGATAGGGAATAGCGTTAGAGCATCGAGGTGGAGGACGGGAAACAGAACACGCAGGCGCGGTGGTGAGGCAGAGCTGGAACTGAGACCACGGCACACAAGGAGGCCATTTGTCCTCCAACTCAGGGGCCAGAAGGCGCTAGTGCAGCCCATGGGCTCTCCTGCCATTACACACACGCACCACCCCACACACACACAGAGGAACACTTCCATCGGTGAACCCTCTCCTGAGGACAGAACTGACTGTCTGCTGCATCCCTCAGAGTCCAGCATTCTAGGAACAACACTGCAGAGCACTTTGGTAGCGAACCCAACGTTGGTTTTGCAACATGAGAATTTCATACACACATTAGCTCCAGCCTGTAGGTTCACTGAGGCAGGACAAGTTCGGATACATGCCCTGCTTGGTCTCCTGCGAAGACCTGGCGTGTAGAAGGTCCTCCTTAAATGTTCACTGCATGAATAAATGAACTAAACGAATGAAGGCAGAGTGGCAAATGGATTAGCCCAGGAGGAGGCTACTGTCAGACCTTGTAGAAGTCTGTTATAGAAATGCAGGTGATCAGTCATGGTGGGGTTAGAGAAGAAGGGCCGGGATTTAGATCACCACTCCCCAGTAGAGCCTTCTGCAATGATGGATGTGTGTTATTCTGCACTGCCCATTGCACTAGCCACTAGCCACATATGACATTGAGTACTGACATGTGGCCTGTGAGACTAAGGAAATGAACTTTTCATTTAAATTTAAATAGCTCCCTGTGGCTCTTGGCTACCATACTCATCAGCACAGTTCTAGGGTTTTCTGTGACAGACCCAAAGAAACTTTGAACAAATTGGATTTATTAATAAATTCAATCAACAAATATTCATTGATTATTTACTAGATTCTGGAGGAGAAAATGGGAGCCAATCTGCAGCAACTGTGTGTGCCATGCCGAGTGTTTAGACTTTGTAATCAACAGTGGAAGAGGCTGGACAAACTATTTTAGCAGGACTGGTCAGTGAAATCTGAGAGGTGACATACTGAGAGTTGGATGATGAGAAAATTATGGGGATGAAGAAATTAAAAAACCTCAAATCCAAAACAAGAACTAGAACTATCACTGATAAAGGAGAGCCATAAAATTCAACCTGTGTTAGTTATGAAGTCGTGTCTGACTCTTTGCAACCCCATGGACTGTAGCCTGCCAGGCTTCTCTGTCCTTGGGATTTCCCAGGCAAGAATACTGGAGTGGGTTGCCATTTCCTCCTCCAGGGGGTCTTCCCCACCCAGGGATCGAACCCAGGTCTCCTGCATTGCAGACAGATTCTTTACCGTCTGAACCACCAGGGAAGCCCAAAATTAGACATAAAGGCCCTGAAAACAGGAATGTTCCTGTGCCATCTACAAGTCTAACTCACTCATTTCTGCTTCCAGAAAGGAAATTGAAGTCCAGAGAAGTAAACACACTTACTCATGGCCACAGAGCTAATTAATAACTTAGGAACAGACTTAATCTCCTAACTTCCAACTCCACACCCTGCTGGGTAAATCTGAGTCTCTTTTTCCTTGTTGGTTAAAAAGATTATTGTGAGAGATGAAAAGTGTAACATAGGCAAGGTGTTTAAAATGGTAGCTATATTTATTGTTGGATTTGTTTTCATCTTACAGTGTTCCTTTCAAGTAATTATATTATTAATAATAGCTGTATTATTTTTTTAGTAATGCAAAAACATCACACAAAATTTTAGTAATTTAATAATGCAAAAAGCATAAGAAAGGCAATGAACATTTAACTCCTGATTTGTTTTAGGAAATAGTTGTTTGGAGTGAATCTTGGATTTGGGGCTGTGCAGCCAACATCAGACACCACCCGCCACTGGCCGAGAGGCAGCTGCTGACGTTACAGATGCTGTGTGGGGAGAAATATCCAACCTCGCCACTGCTGGCCTTGCAGCCCTGCCTAGTTAAGTGGTGGCAAGCATCACCATTCTAAGATTTTTTTCTCTCTTCTTCTGAGGAGAGAAAAAAAATGAAGTTATGGTTTTCCCAACAGACAAGCTGTCATCAAGCTCCTTATGGAGAACTGCTGTAGACAGGAGTTGAAAAGAAGATGAAGGCTTTAACGCAGTGTGAAAGTTGAAATGATGAAAAGGGTGCACTAACATCATGTGACCCAAGAAAAGGATTTTTCTGCCTCCAGAATAAGGCCTTCATTGGGCTACTCGTCTTTTTATATCATATTCCTTCCCTACCGCACCTCTGCCCTTTGAGTGTATGTTTTTGTAAATATTCAGAGAGGACGAACAATATGATGAATAAGGTCATAGATCTGCCGGACTGACAGTGTTGAAATACACATGTTGGCTCTCCTTGCCTTCTCTGTGTCACCTTTCTGACCACACCTTTGGCATTTAACCCAGAAGTCTGGACCCGGAGCCCACACTCTATCCATTCTGTTGTGTTCAATGACTGTGGGGCCACCTGTGTAATTATTGTTAATCAATAGTTTCATATGACTATTGTGTAACCACCAGGGTAACACTGACAGTGAAGTGCTGAATAACTGCAGGTTGCATGTGAAAGGGTGACCTGAGGACCACAGCTGAGGCTCACAGCCCCTGCCTCATCACTCCAACCCCCTCCCCCGACCCAGGGCCAGGGTTCTCTCCCCAGACTGTAGCCCTACCACCTCCCATCATTCCCATCAGGATATTGCCTCTGTGCCTTCCAGCCTCCAGTGTTCCCAAATGCACCTTATAGCGGACACAGTAACATACTCGAGGCCACAGGGGCAGAGGGTCCAAGTCACTGAATCTAAGCAAGTGTGGATTCCAGACCTCTCTCTACCACTTAGTTCAGCTTGGACCAATTATTTCATCTCCCTGAGTCTCCATTTCCTCAAATGTGAAGCTGGGATAATGTCTACCTCAAAGGATTCTAAAGAATTTTAAAATGTTATTATTATATATGAAATGCTTTGAAACTAGAAGGCACTACTCAAATGAGCACAAGGCATTTTCAGTACTGTACACTACATATTGTTTTTTGTGGAAAAATGAAACCTGATGAGTTTTAAATTATATTCACATCTAGCCAATATTTTATAATAAGTGTAGATGGAGTATAATTTTTTTAAATTGTGAATTACTACATTGTACACCTGTAGCTTATACAATATTTTACATCAACTATACTTGAATAAAAAATTTGTATTCACATCACTTCACCCATCCATCCATTCATTCATTCAACAAGCTATAGTAGACAATCAGTCTGGGCCAATTATATGATTGTGAACAACTCAGGTCGTATTCCTCAGGGAGCTTACATTGTATTAAGTGAGAGGGACAATGTAAGCCAATCATCCATGTTAATACATCAAAAATTACAAAGTATGCTAGGTGCTCTGAAGGAAAACCTCCATGTGGATAACAATGGAGGGGCGTAAATACGAGATTTGGTCAAGCTGACTGGTGTGAAGCAGGCAGTGCATAAGAGAAAACCTGAAGACGGGAGAGCACTTGGCGAATTCCAAGGATCCAAGAGGCGCTGGTGGCTGGAACACGGGAAAGGAGAGGGTTTGGGAAGTTAAAACTGGATAGGCAGAGTGAGCGTCGCAGACGACTCCTAGGATTCTTTTGTGAGAAAGCTGCAAAGTGTGAGACCAGTGGAGGAAATGTAAACAGAAGTTGTAAGACTTAGAGAATGAACTTACTAGAGAAAGTGTGGCTATGTGGTCCTTTTAAGCTGAAATAGGATAAACTCATAAATTCTACACCATGGTGTGTAGAATAGATAGCTAGTGGGAAGCTGCCGTAGAGCCCGGAGTGCTCAGCTCTGTGCTCTGTGATGACCTGAAGGGTCGGATGAGGGCCTGGGGTGGGAGGGAGACTCAAGAGGGAGGGGAATATGTGTGTGTATAGCTGATCCACACTGTTACACAGCAGAAGCTAGCACAACGTTGGAAAGCAATTATACTCTAATTTGAAAAAAAAAAATTTAAAGATTCTAATATCTAAGGTGAGAGTTTTTACAGCAGTGTTCAGGATTCAGTTATAGACACAGAAATTAATTTTTACTTTGTTAGTTGAAGTGGAAAATTACACTTTACACTGCTCTGTGTAAACATTTCTACATGTTTGTAGCCTGTAAATGTGTTGTTTTATTAACCGTGTAGTAGTCCATCATGGTTTCCTCATGGTATTTTTGGCCCTTCTACACACTTGTATGGTTTTTCATTCTTTATAGCTTTTTTTCCCTTGAAAATACTGCTGCTGGGAATATTTTTCCCCCACATGTTATTTTCCTGACTTACATTCTCCTCATGGGTCATTTCTCTGCATGTCAGATGGCCTAAAGCACTGTTGTGTCGGGCTTCGCTTGTCCTGCCTGGATGGGAGGGTACCAGCCACTTCAGGGAAGTGGTGGGGGAAGGGCAGTGGCAGGCAGGATGGGGATTGTCCTCATTAGATGTACAGAGGATACAAGCTGTTGTGTTAATACGCTTCATCCTCTAGGATGTTGCCTCTGTTGGGGTTTTTCTGCACTCAGAATCTCCATGGCGTTAGCCTGACAGGTAGCTCATTCTCCTTCACTTTGCATTTTCCCCCAAGGGCCTTTTTAGTTCTTGGTGAGTGTTGTATAGAAAGATGCAAAACTAGTGGCAATGAATTAAATTGTTGTCAGTAGGAAGTGATTGTGAAAAGAGGCATAAGATCTCTGTGACTGCAATTGACTGAAAGTTATAATCACATCTTCTAAGGCAAATGGTTCCCCAAGTGTCACCATGTTTACTTAATCCTTTATTTAATATTTCATTCTAAATTTCTAGACGTGGTTGAGAAATTAGTCAGGGACCAATTTACCAGGCCAAGTAGATATTTGGGAAACTCATCCAACAAATATGTTTTCCTTTGCCTGATCATAGTTCGCCTGCTCATCTGATCCAGCATATTTCTTTGGCATTTTTATTTTTCAATTTTTTAACTGAAGTATGGTTGATTTACAATATTGTGTTAGTTTTAGGTGTACACCATAGAGATTCAGTACTTTTGTAGATTATATTCTAAATTATTACAAGATAATGGGTATCCTTGTGCCTGTTGCTTGTCTATTTTATATGCAATATCTTGTATCTGTTAATCCCAAACCCTTAATTTGTCCCCCTCCCATTTCCTTCTCCCCTTTAGTAACCACTACAAGCTTGTTTTCTATCTCTGTGAGTCTGCTTTGTATATGCATTCATTTGTATTATTTTTCAGATTCTACATATAAGTGATATCACGTAATATTTGTCTTTCACTGTGTAACTTATTTCACTAAGCATAATATTCTCTGGGTCTATCCACATTGCTGCAAATGGTAGTATTTCATTCATTTTTATGGCTGAGTAATATTCCATGGTGTGTGTGTCTGTGTCTATGTCTGTGTGTGTATGTATCACATCTTCTTACTCTGGTCAAAAATTTATGAAACAAAATAGAGTAAATTAAGTCATTTATTCATTTGATTTGGGACGAGAGTAGAATTTAAATACAGTTCTCTGCGGAAAAGAAACCTCAATTCCCTGTGTTAAGTATAATATCATATAATAATTTAGTCTAAAGTTCTTGAAAACTAGTGAATACATTCCAAAAGTTTTCTCTACTTTATCAAAGCAAAAGAACATAATAACCAATTTATCTTCTTTCTCAAAAAAATATGTAAGAGAGGAGACATATTCTGAGATGATAGAATCTCAGCCATTTTGGTCAGAACCACTGTCACTTACTGTCAGTAATATCTGTAGTTAATAATAATGGCAAGGATGTTAACATGCAGCACCTATAAGTTCTGTGGTTTAAACTTCATCCTTATCTCACCACCATTTGAGGTGGGTTTTGTCAAGATCATAAAACTAGTGAGTGATGGACTCAAGATTCAAAGTGATGGACTCAGATTCATCTCTCTACCTCTTTTCTACCCTGAGGACATGATGGCTGGAAGCTGTGTAGGGTCTGAGGACAAGACTGGGCTAGCGCATAGAGAATCACTGGTCATCATAGCCTCTAACCTGTTAGGTGAATTTAGAGATGTCACATAAACTCCTTGAGGTTTTGCTTTCTATAAAGCAGAAGGGACTCCTGTTTTCCTTAACTCCCATTGTGAAGGCTTGCTATGCAATAGCTGTGAAAGTTTTTTGACAACCAATCATTAAGTCTTATAAAAACAGGGCTTTTTATTTTGTATTGTAATCACTATGACGATGTGGCAAGATTCCCATATGAGACATGCCATGACTACTCTGGAGTAAGGATTCTCAGAGGAGTCCAATTTGAATGTCACATCCAGCGAAGCTGAGGTTCAAAATGAATCATCTGATACGCTGACATGCCAGGGAATCAGATAAATCACAGCCAGGAGGCAACAGGAATCATGTATGTTTTGTGGATATGACTTGATTGATGTGGTGACAGATGTATTCACAGCATCTCCCAGCTCCCCAAACACATCTCCTTCTAGGAAAGCTGATGTCTGTGGGAGGCTCCCTCCGGTGACTGCAGTCAGGAATGGATCATAACACATTGTGAAGTTTAATTGTTACAAGGTTGAGGGGTGGATCAAGACTCAGGAGTTCTTTAGAGTGATCTTGCTGACATGGCTCCATGACTCTGACTTGGGCTCCATCATGCCTTCGAACAATCACCACCTCTCAGGTCTTGCGTTTTTAGATAATGGAATACTTCCATAGCTGCTCCAGGAAGAAGGACATGGAGGCAAGGCAGTAATGCTGTCCACACTTGATATAATCCCAGTGGACTGGTGGGTCTCAAACTCCGGGGAGACTAAAACCTCTTAGAAAACTTGTCTAAAGGCAGATTTCTGGGCCCAAGCCCCAGAGACCACTATCCCATTGGTGGAATGTGGGGCCCAGAACTCTGCATTCAGACAAATACTTGAATAGCGTTGCAGGCAATGGGCACTTTCCATTTTCAGGGATGAATGAATGATGATTTAAAAAACCTTAAAGTTGGCTGATCATTACTTAAAATTTTGAAGTTCCAGGCCTACATTTCTAAGTGCCTGACTGTCTAAACATTCCATTTGATAGTTCTGCCAGCATCCCTTTTCCAAAACATATCCCAAATCGAATTCATCATGTTCCCCACCGAGTCTCTCTTCTCCAAATGAAACTGTTTCTGTTGCTGATGACACTGTTCTCCCAGGCCTGGCTCAGAACTGCAACCGCCTTTGGTGTGCCATCCTTAGACAGTCATCTGTGAGAGACATTCACAGACTCTCTGGGCTCTGCTTTTATTCTTCTAGCACTCTCATCACTGTCCGTCCCATAGTCCAGATTCCTTTTCACCTCGTGGTATCTGGACCACACTCTGGAAGCTAATGTGTCCCTTCTTTGCTCATCCTATGGCTTCTTCCTACAGTGGCTCTGGAAAATTGAAACTGTATCATCATTGCATAGGTATGATAGGAGCTCAAACTTTCTCCATGATTTTTAAAAAAACTAACTTTTATTGGAGTATGGTTGCTTTACAATGTGTGTTAGTTTCTACTGTATAGCAAAGTGAACCAGCTATACATACACATACATCCCCTCTTTTGGCTTTCCTCCCCATTTGGGTCACCACGGAGGGCTGAATAGGGTTCCCTGAACTCTACAGTAGGTTCTCATTAGTTTCCTATTTTATACATAGAGGTGTATATATGTCAATCCCAATCTCCCAATTCATCCCACCCTCTTCCCTCCCCTTGGTGTCCATACATTTATTCTCTACATCTATAGCTCTATTTCTGTTTTTCCTAATAAGGTCATCTATACCATCTTTCTAGATTCCATGATTTTTAATTGCTTACAAAAAGTTTCTGCAACCAGTTCCAGTGTAAGTGTTTGCAGAACGTGGTGGGTGTTCCACACATACCACCAAGCAATTCTTGGATACCAGCAGGGTATCTGACAATTCAACTCGATTTTGAATCACTTCTACCCAGAGATGGTATTAGATTCCACAAATTAAGGGGCTCAGTCCCACAAGATGTCCCTCTACTTCGGATGTCAACTGCAAGTCCAGGTTGTTACCTATGTTTCTGTCTAGCTGGCTATAAACTAGAGTATCCACAACCCCCTCCTTGGGTCTGATGAATTTTCATGTGCAGTCCACAGGACTCAGAAAGTCAGTTGATTCACTTGATCAAAAGTTCATCACAAAGGATATTAAAGGATCAGCAGTCAGATGCAGAGATACACAGGGGAAGGTCCCAAACAAAGGTGCTTCTATTTACCCTCATGGAGTTTGGACTGGGTGTGATGGCATGGGGATGTGTTCTGGCTCACATGTCTGGAAGTTTGCCAAACTCTGTCCTTTTGGGTGTTTGTGGGGGCATCATTGCATAGGTATGATTGATTAAATCATTGCCCACTTGAACTCAATCTTCAGTCCCTCTCCCAACCTGGAGGTTGAGGTAGGGGTACTCTAATCACATGGCTGGCTCCCGTGGCAAAAGACCCCCATCTTTAGGTTACATAAGGCTTTCCAAAGTCACTGCACTAGCATACCAAAGTACATCTTTATTCTCTCAACACTTAGGAATATCCAAGGGTTTCAGTAGCTCTGTGCCTGAAACAAGACAAAGGCCAAATATATACCTCTTATTATAAATCCCAATATCACACCTAAAAATTAAATAAAGTTCAAACTTACACAAGTCAAAGTCAGGTGTACATGACCTCCCATAATTTTACTACATATTGTTTGTCTAGCTTTGCTTTCTAATAATTCTTTGAAATGCTTTGCTGTTCACAGCGTTCACTGGTCCACTGGGGACAGGAAGAACAGTGTTTAGGGCCCATCATGCTTTTGGGGATCCATAAAATATTTTACTTTTCATATGTTTTCATCTCTTTTAAAGTCAAAATAAAAAAATGAATATTATCCAGCTTGGATTATATTCATATTTATAAAACATAATTTTAAATATTTTTTTAATGGGAGAAGGAGTTAATGAAAACGAAAGTATCTAAGTCCCATAAAAGTCATCATGCAGCCTTGGCTTTTCATGCATTCAACCAATAAATATTAATTAAGCTCCCACTGTTTTTCAGACACTGAGCAAACAGATGTGATCTCTGTTATTAGAGACTTTAGATGCTATTGTTAGACAAGTAAGCAAAGATATTGACAGAATGATTATACACCATGGCACATGTTAAGATTTAAAGGAGGAGGCACTGAGAGAGAGAACATTGGCAGGAAGGAATCCTGCTTGTTGAGGTGGTGGTCTTTTTTGAGGAGTTGACACGGGCTTCCCAGGTGATGCTAGAGGTAAAGAACCCACCTGCCAATGCAGGAGACATAAGAGACACGGGTTCGGTCCTTGGGTTATATAGATTCCCTGAAGGAGAGCATGGGAACCCTCTCCGGTATTCTTGCCTGGAGAACCCCCATGGACAGAGGAGCCTGATGGGCTACACAAAGAATCGGACACCACTGAAGCATACTCAAACTCAAAACTGACATAACCTCAGAGCTGAAGCATAAGAAGGAGCTAGTCCTACAGAGAGAGAAGGAGGAGGAACATTCTAGCAGAATCTCTGGGTGAGAATTGGGAATTCATGCTGTTGCTCTGTTTCCTGGGTGCTTTTAATGAAGGAGCTCCTGGTCTTGATGATGTCCTTGTCAGACGACACAACCTAAACAATTAAGCAACAAATTTGATGCCCTATATCCAAGGGGAAGTACGCACAGACTGGAGGAAGACAGTACCTCACAAGCAGGGAAGCTCTCTTCCAGGGGGTCTTGGGGGGAAGAGTGAGTTCTGCCGAGTGTAAGAGGCAAGTGGCAACAGGGCATGATTGACTAGGAGGCCCAGGATTTCCTGATAAGGCTCACACTTCCCATCTTCTAGGGTGAGGGAAGCTGGCTAAACATGAATTGGAAGGTTGTGATTGGTGCAGGTTTCCTTGACAGTGAATTTCTCCTAAGTGCAGGCTGACTTAGGTTTAAATCTGTGATATGGGCCAGGCCACTGGGGTGACCTCGGTTTTGTGGGTCCCAAAGTATGAACTAACTGTAGCATCCTCAAACACAGTTTAAGCTCTCTTGTTTCTATGGTTTTGTTGATACTGTTTCCTCCTTTTAAAATTCCTTCTCCTCTGCCTCCCTTCTCTGGTTTCCAAGGGCTTGTTCATCCTCCAAGGCTCAGGTCAAATGCCACCATCTAGTCACTGCCTCCAGGAGAACTTCTCTGACTACACCAGTTTAAGTGATCTTGGGCTCCTTTGAAACTCCAGCTCACTAAGGAGTCTATCCTCTGCTGCCTTTGTCTTTCCTCTCTCTCTTAATCCACACGACTTTCCAGTAAATTCCTTGAAGGTAAACACTATTTTTTTTTTTTTAATCTGGAAGAGAACTACTGAATTTATTCTCCAGGAGAAAAGCAGACCTGAAGCATCACATTACTGGAACGTTTGAAACACGATGACAAGTTCTTATCTTCTAAACTTCAACGAAAGCTGCTTGTACAAACTATTTAATGAGTATCTGCCCCTATTAAACAAGCCAGATATCTGATGTATTAAGGAAGTCAGAAGCTGAGTCACTTCACTTCTTCCTGTTGCCTCCAGTTGCTAGAATAGTGGCAACACGCCATAAATATGTTTAATGTATCCATGTAGATTCCCAGCATCGAATTGATGGGATCATATTTCTGAACTCCGTACATTGGTACTACTTCTGCACGCTTGATTACTTTCTGTGTATCATACAGAAGAAACATGCTGAAAAGAACTAATCCACCATAAACTGCCACTGAGTCCAGAGTGGCCCCAGCCACAGTGGTAGGTGGAAGAAACATCGATCCTAGTGAGGACACAAAGACGACACCGAGGCCCACGCCCAGGGGCGCCCCCATGTTCAGAAACTTCTCACTGGGTGCACACATGGCCACGGTGGAGAGACCTCCCACAATGCCAGCCGTGTACCATGCAGCTCTGACGAGAAGAGGCCCCCCTAATATCGTCAGAGGAGCCATCACAGCACCCATCACACCAGAATGGAGTAACCAAGCAAGGTGCTTTGGGCCTGGGCTCTGCTTGTATGATATTGACTGTACCAGCATTCTAGCTCCAGTCATGGCTGCAAAGGTTGCACCAATGGTTATCCAAGAGCCTCTCATCATGAAGTTTATTCTGCTCACTGCCATGGCAGACAAAGCTGTTAAGCTAATACTTCCTGCTAAGTACATGTAAGTGGAATGAATTCTGTCCTTCACATACTGAGGCCAGATTACAGCTTTTTCAATAGCTCAGATCTCATTAGACATTCCCAATCCATAGCAGCACAAAGCTCCAAGACCAACTGCAGCCCCTCCAGCAATAAACCATCTTCCCATCTGATCAATTTTAAATACTTTTTCCACCGATGGTTCCAAAGCTGCCTCCTTGAGTTCTTGGGTTGTTTTTCCACGTTGAAACCCAATTCTTGTCCTGGTGGCATATTCCCTGCTAGGTGTTAAAAGCCATTGATTCTTCGTGATGGAATTCTTCACAACAGGGGAGGCCTTGGTGAAAGTTGGGTGGAAAACCCTGGAAGGTAGTGCTCGGAGACACACAAGTCTTGCGGCCAGCATGGTGGTGTACCAGGTTTACCAAGCAGATCTGAAATGCTCAGTCCCTGGACACCTCAAGCGCGCAGTTCCCCCTCCGGCCGGTGAAACTCAAGCACCCAAACCTCCCGCTCCCTCCGCCCACCTCTTACTCGGTAAACACTATTTTATATCTCAGCATTCCTTGAAGCACCTCCATGGTGACCTTCACATATTAGCAACTTAGTGAAAAATTTCTGGACACATGAAAAATGAATGGATGATTCCCAGGCAGTCTGTGTCTTAAAATTGTATTCCTTTACTTCCTTCTGCAGACCAGAGACCTCGATACTGGTGATGAGACCTTGCATATTTAAAATGATGCTGAGAGAGAAGGAGAGTGATGAATGAGCTCTGGAAGATGTGATGGCTTTTGCGATGACGCTAATAAATGGAACACGGAATCCAGCTCCACTACTTAGGGCTGGAAACTAACTACAAACAAGTAGGCAAGAAAAGTGAACATGTGTTTGGGGGCAGCTGCGGGGAGCATTTGCAATAAATGAAAAGATTAAAAGCTCCATATTGCTGATGGGACAGAAATGTAGGCTTTTTATAGGAGGATTCTTCTGTTTTTATTTTTGTGCCTTTATTAAAAAATAATTAATGGGAAACCAATCTCCAAAAGTTTTTACACAGTCTGAGGGTCCATGAGTAAAACATAGAGAGCTTGACATAGTAGGTGGTCCCCCAGCAGGCTGTGGATCTAAACCAGAGACGGTATAGTGAACTGTCAGGCTGGGTGCGGTTGTAAATGTCACATCTATGGGAGTGGTGTGGAACAACGCAGTGGACTGACTCACAGTATAGCAGGGAGACAAGGAAACTGTGCTCATACTGAAACACATGCCTTTAAAAACGTTTCTGTCATGTTTTTGGTTGCTGGATTCTTAGAAGAATATGGCAAGTGGGAGACGTTCCATTCTATCAGAAACGCAAAGGAGTAGAGCAAAATCCTAAAGACAAATGAAAAGTGCAATGGCAATAGCAGAAATTAAGTGAATGCTGTAGGTCCGAGGAGATGTGTTGAACAACTTGGCTTTATGTGTGTGTTTTTTAAAAGATCTTTCTTTGATGTAGATCATCTTAAAAGTCTTCTTGAATTTGTTAAAATATTGCTTCCATTTTATGTTTTGGATTTTTCCCTGTGAGGCATGTGCAGTCTTAGCTACCCAACCAGGCATTGAACTGGTACCCTCCCTGTACTGGAAGGCAAAGTCCTCTTTTTTAAAAAAAAAAAACAAAAACAAAACTTTTTTATTTATTTATTCTACACCAGGTCTTTGTTGCAGCACTCGGGATCTTCAGTCTTCCTTGCAGCATGTAAGATCTTTAGTTGTGGCACACAGGATCTTTTAGCTGTAGCAGGGGGACCCTAGTTGTGGCATGTGGGATCTATTTCCCCAACCAGGGATTGAACCCAGACCCCTAGCTTTTCGACTGTGGAGCTCCAGGCACTGAACCATCAGGGAAGTTCCTGGAAGGTGAAGTCTTAACCACTGGCTGCCAGGGAACTTGTTCTAAGATTGAGCTTTAACAAGAAGTAAAAGATGGTAAAGAATGGGGTAAAAATATTGCTTGGTCCCCAAAGGGACAGAGTCAGTTGTCAAAACACACTGACGTGAGATGTGGTGAAGTCTAGCTAATGGGATGAAACAGTGGGCTGCTGAGCCAAGCTTCCTCGATAGAGGAAGTGATTCTGGTAAAGGCCCCTAGGGCTACACTCTGAGCACCCAGGCTTGGGCTCTACCCACTGTTGCTTTTCTGTCTCCTGGTTGTCAGCTGTTCATTCACTGAACAAATATTTATTGATGACGTACTAGATGACAGATGCTGTCACAGGTGAATAAAGTAGACAAAAATCCCAGCCCTATGGAACTTACATTCTAAAGGGTCAGTATATTCTTATATCCCAGAGATTCTAAAGGCAGCTTTTAGATAGATTGTCAACTAAAAATAGACAATAAAAAAGATAAAGAGGAAAACGTGTAGTATGTCAGTCAGGGACTATACCAAGACGGTAACGGGAGCTTGAAAGAGTGAAGGGATACGGTTTTAAATAGGGTGACCAGAGAAAGTCTCACTGAAAGGATGATTTCTGAGTAAAAGTCTGAAGGAAATGAGAGGATCAGCATATGGATATTTGGGGGAAGAACATTCCAAGAAGGGGAAACAGTCAGTGCAGATGCCCTGAGGCTGGACGTGCTAAATGGGTTTGGGGAACACTGAGGGGAAGGAAAAGACCCTGATGCTGGGAGGGATTGGGGGCAGGAGGAGAAGGGGACGATAGAGGATGAGATGGCTGGATGGCATCACCGACTCGATGGACGTGAGTTTGGGTAGACTCCGGGAGTTGGTGATGGACAGGGAGGCCTGGCGTGCTGCGATTCATGGGGTCGCAAAGAGTTGGACACGACTGAGCGACTGAACTGACTGACCGAGGAGAAGGATGTGGCTGGAGCAGAGAAGGATTACAAGATAAGGTCAAAGAGGTCATGGAAACCGGTCATGTAAGGCCCCCTGTAAGGACGTTGGCTGTGAATGAGATGCCTGCCCTTGGACAGACTGCATTACTTTGTAATGACTTATAAAGTAACTTATCTTCCCTTGCCTCTCTTTTCAGAGGACTCTGGAGTTCCTCCTCCTTCAAACACTGCTTCACATACCACCCCCTACCTGCCTTCCTAGAGCTATCTTCTGGACTTAAATCAAGAGGCTAACATTTTGGTCCCACGGGAACTCACTGCTTGACTAGCAATAGCCGATTTGGGTATAGAACTGAGGACCGCAGCAATAGAGGCGTTCGTGTCAAGGGTCTTTGTGGTATACAAAGGCAAATATTCTCCTTATATCCTCCCAGGATTTCCTAAGAAACAGATCTGCAGTCATAGGCGATGGTGAGAAAATGAAGCACAAATATTGCTTTCATCCATATGTTCATCTATTAAGTGACTGTGATGCTTAATTTTATGTGTTAACTTGACTAGACTAACAGATGTCCAGATAACTGGTAAAATGTTATTTCTTGGTGCTGTCTGTGAGGGTGTTTCTGGAAGAGGTTAGCGTTTGAATCAGTAAGCTGATTAACTATTACCCATACCACTGTGGGTGGGCATCATCCAATCTACTGAGGGGCTGAATAGATCAAAAAGGAGAAGGATGGGCAAATTTGCCCTCTTTGCTTGCTACAACCATCTTGACCTGCCCTCAGCCATCAATGCTCCTGGCCAGACTCAGATCAGTACTTACACCCTCAGCGCCCTGGATTCTCAGACTTTCAGAGTTGGACTGAATTACATCATTGGCTTCTCTTCTCCAACTTGCAGATAGCAAACTTGCCTCCTCCATAATTGTGTGAAACAATTCCTATAATAAATTTCCTCTTAAATATAAATATATGTACATATGTATCCTGTTGGTTCTGTTTCTCTATAAAGACCTTGTTCTCCCCATTTTGCCCACTCATTAGTATAATGTCTTCTAGCAACTTTTGATAGCACTTCTCATCACCTCCTCTCTTAGACATCATAGTCCAAATCACCATCAACTCTCTCTCTTTTTTTTAAACAGATTTATTGAGGTATAATTATATACTATAAAAATCACCCATTCTAAGTGTACAATTCAATGATTTTTAGTAATCATTTAGTAATTAAATTACATCATCTCCTACTTAGGTTATTGCTTAGCACTCTCTGCTTTATTTTTTTTTTTTCAGTAGGACTTCCATCATCTGACATAGAATATATTTTACTTACATGCTAGAATATATAGGTCCTATGATGGCAGGGATTTTGTCATTTTTTCATTATCACCGTATCCATAGTATCTGCAACAGTGCCTGATGCATATAGTCACTCAATAATATTTGTTAGATGAATAAATACATCACTGAACAAATGGCACCCACTATTCTCTTGGACAAGTATAAAACTCCTCACCCTACCACCTGGAGGAGATCTGTGATGGGTCAATACCAGTGGAATAATGAGAAGGAGTAGTCATAGGTAGACACTCTCCTTCCCACTTCATGTTTTTCCTTTGGGTTTTTCTCTCTCCTTCCATTCTCTAGTCATCAAAGTGGTAGGACCTGAGGACCAGGACTGGATGTAGATCTTGAGGAATAGGCTACTGCGTTTGACTTTGACCCAGACTGCTTGGCTGCCTTTTCCAGGCAAAGCAATCCCCGCCTGGCATTAGATGTCCCTGTGCTGTCAGAGAAAGTTAATGTCCAAATGTAGAGGACAAGGGTGGGCTGAAACTTCAGAGTAAAAAGCAGCTTTCCCCCGTATCTATACTTTTCCCTCCTAAACCTGAAGAGGTAGTCTTGAGTGGCTGGTTCAAGATTGGGTGTTCAGGATTCCAACCAATCATTCCATCTTAACACAATTGACACTGTCTACTCAGATCTACATCTTGATGTAGCTTTGAAATTTTAGGTTTATTCTGCTTTGGAGAACTATATTATACAACAACTTTAGGGAAAAAAGCATCTAATATTTACTGAGTGCTTTTCATATGATAGCAAGATATTTCACATGTATCCTATATATTAGACACTTTACATACCTATATATTTAATTAGTTAAAAACAAAAGACTAATATTTTTCTTCTACTCATTAAAATTAGGCCTAAGTTTTGTAAACCACTCTTACATGGGTGTGTATAACCAACTGGAGCTTGGAGGAGTAATCTGGGCTAGGGACAGCATTTCGAGTATCAGTTATAAAAAAATGATAATTGAAGCTATAGGAGTAGATCATATGCTCTGGAGAGTGAGAAGAAGAGAGAGCCTAGCTCCAAACTTTGAGGAATTTAACTTTTAATGGCTGAGTAGAAGATGATGAGCCTGGAAAGGCAGAGAAGGAGCATCCAGAGAGATTAGAGGTAAACAGGGAGGATGTTAAACACAGGAAGGTATGTGTCAGTTTTCTGAAAGCTTGCAAGTCTCATAACAGAGTTTGTTTTGGGGGAGTCTAACTCCTAGTAATGTATTTGTCATTTAATTAAAAATTATCATTAAGTGGGTGGTTCCGAACTTGTTCTTGACACTAGATAAATAGTTCTCAGCCAGATGTACCTACAAGACAGGAAAGATGTAGATTTTTGCATTATTAAGACACTGTGTTCAGCAAAATTATTTTTTCACTCCAATCTTACCTCCCCCTCTAAGTGTGACATACCCTTTCCAGAAGCTCTATTATTCATCAATGACTTTTTGGCATTCTAGTAGTAAATTTGAATATCTGATGTTAGTGAAACAAGATGACAAGCATTGTACGAAAACGTGGAATTATTACTGAAGCATTCTTGAAGATGAGATTATTGTTTTTGTGTTTAATGCTAGTGACAGTAAATTCCCAATGCATTTTTATTTTATAGCTTTAGACTCAGCAACAAATTTATTGTGTTCATTCACTCATTTATCCATCAAATGTATGTTAAGTGCCTACTATATGCCAGACACTAGGAATGTTAAGACACATCAGGTGTGATTCTCAAACTTTGGTATGCATTGGAACCACCTGGAAGACTTGCTAAAAATACATATGCCCCAATCACCATCCCCATATTCAGTAGGTCCCAGGGTAGTTTCTGCAAATTTATGTATAACAAGCTCTCTGTGGGATCCTGATGTAGTTTGGAACTATTTTCTATGTAAAAGCAGTTAGTGAAAAATATAACAAAATGTAAGAGGTGTCAGATACGAGTACACACAGGGTGGAGTATATATTAAATTTTATTACATTTGTATCTCCCCAGAGCAGTAGACGGTACACTCAACAATATTATCGCAATTTTAAGCTCTAATGGAATTTTTTTGTTAGGGCTTTAAAGCCTTAGCAAAATGGTTTATTTTCATTAATATTGCAGAGAATGTTAATGTCCTTATAAATGATCATAAAGGTAAGAGAATGCTGTAAACATACACATATCATTATATCCATGCAAACAGTTTCCTTTAGTAGGAATGAGGCAGCTTCTACTTAAACACTGGGTAGCATATTCTGCGGTTGTTACAGGACTAGTCCTCTCGTAAATGAAAGGCTTCTTTCCTTTTCTTTTTTCCTTTGTCTACTAGGCGCTTTTACAGCCTGTTGGTACAAACAGCATTAGAGGAGTATTAGCAGTTTCTAACCCCCCAGCAATAGTGCAAAGTGCAAAACTCTATGTCTTGCATTGAGGAAAATAAGCTTTCTTTGAAAGAATAACTGGTGTTTTCTTATTAAAATGAGGCACTCATTCACTGTGCCATCACGAAGAAACTTAGGCTGAGAAGGATGGATCAATTCCACTTTCATTGTAGGGAACCTAGGATGTTTTTTGACTACAAGATTGAGTAGAAAGAGACATAGATTAGAAGCAACTGTTTAATAAATCTGATTTAAAATTGAATGAAAACAGCACAGGAAATTTGAAGAAAGTTCTAGAATTTCTTCAAAATGATGATTCAAAACATCTCTTCTGAAATAGATTTAAAAAGTGCAATATAGTGCCTACAGTCACCAAAATTCTTGATTTTCTTCTCTTTCCTGCAACCACAGATAAACTACACTTCCCAGACACCTTTGCATTCTATATATGGTTGTATGCTAAGTTCTAATCAATCGAATATGAGTGGAAGCTATATGACATACACTTCGTCTAGACTTGACCCATAGAGAATACCCACTATGGTTCTCCATGCACCTTCCTGGATGATGATACCAGGCAGATTTGAAAGTCACAGATTGAAAATTACAGGGCTTCTGTCAGCCTGGTTTCTTGAATAACTATATGGAACAGAGACTTCCCACCCCCACACTTCCCCATCCCAATGCAAATGAACTTTGTTTGAGAGAAAAATCAACTTTTACCCTGTTAAACTTCTGAACTGTTGGGGGTGGGTCATAACATCAGTTAGCCTACTTGGAGTAAGACAGGGTGTAAGAATGTAGGCATGTCTGTATCATGAGACGACGTGTTGCTTATTATTTCTGGGCCCAGAGCCCTAAATATAGTCCCATCATTCTCCTGCAGAGGTTGTCTTTACCACAATCCCCACCAAGAAAATTCTGTAGAAAAGATCCTCTGGCTCCTGGGGGCAGTACTTAGGCTATCAGGAGTACTCTAGTTCTGCAAAGACAATTTAAAGCCAACTGTTCTCTTGGTTAGTGGGACATGGCCCTAGCAGCCCACAGATTGGAAAATGTACAAAATGCTAACTCCAGCATTTGGAGAAACCAGGACTAGATAGAAGGAACCAGAGGCATAGCCACCATGGAGCACAGCATGTGTGCAGAGAACAGAGCAAGGGCCACCTTTTGGGCCCCTGATTTGCACTTGCCACAGACTGGCAGGTATTGGCATTAAAATGCAAGAGAAAATCCTCCTGGCTTTTAAAAAGTTTTACTGCATGGAAGTCAGACACTGGCTTTCACAGTATTCAAAGGCCCACTCCTTATGAAAAGAGAGATCTCCCTTCCCTCTTAAGATAATGACTGAGCCCCCTCTAGATCATCTCCCTCCCACAGAAGCCAGCCTTTCACACGCCAACACTCTGCCCACAGTGATCACTTTCCATGGGGTAGCTATTTATGGCATCTCCTATTCCAAATACAATCTCAGTGGATATAGAAACTGCTTAAGAATTTGCAACCTGATTTTATTTTTAATTTAGACTTGGTTTATATCCAAAATATTCCTCCAAGCCTTAAAGCTCTTCAGCCATTTTAGGTACCTCTCTCTCCTTCCTAAGTCCATTAAATTAGACAACCACCATCCAAGCAACGGTGATTCTGTATCAGGTAGTATGCACTGCCTTTACATACATTATGCTACTTAATCTTCAAATGAGATGAGTATTATTCTTCTCCCATTTTGTGTATGCAAAAACTGAAGCAGCAAAGGGTTAGATAACAGCCAATCTCATATAACTGAAAATGTGTGAAAGTGTTAGTCGCTTAGTCATGTCTGACTCTTTGCAACCCCATGAACTGTAGCCCACCAGGCTCCTTTGTCCATGGGATTTCCAAAAGGCAGGAATACTGGAGTGGGTTGCCATTCCCCTCTCCAGGGGAATCTTCCTGACCTAGGGATTGAACCAGTGTCCCTGGCACTACGGGCAGGTTCTTTACCATCTGAGCCACCAGGGAAGCCCCCACACAACTCACTACTAAGGAGCAAAACCAGAGTTCAAAGCATTCATTCCAGCCCCAAACCTCCACCCTTAATCAATGTGCTCCCCTGCCTCTACTTCTATTTAAATTTTGCTCCTAGAAGACGCCTCTTGAAAGAGTAGTTGATCCTTCAGAAGGACCAATAAATAATTCCAGTTCATCAGAATTTCTTCTCTGTACCTTTTTTTCCCTTCATTTCAGCACTTGTGGAATCTGGGAGCCTCTTACCACGGCACCGGTGTTCATTCTCTCAGGTACCTCCCTTCTCTGCATCTTAGCAGCTCTCTGGCATGGTGATCCTGGGGCTGTTGCCACAGTCTTCCGGAAAGAGAAGCTTCTTGGCTCCTGCACGTTCTTAATGCTCAGGAGAAGAGCTGTGCTGTGGGGCCAATCTGTCACTGGGTCTATATTTAGCACCATCTGCCAGGAATATTTCAAACTGCCTATTTTTGTATGTGCCGGTTTGTGCAAATGTGACTGCTCCACCGCTAGTTCATGGGAAACCAGGGGCATTAAGTGGATGCTCTGCGTTTTATGTTGTGTTGCGAGTCAGCCCTTCAACCAACCTTCAAATGAGAGTTGGAAGAGGATGGAGGCAGGGTTTTCCCAGGGTGTGATTCCCAGGGGTCTACACTTTCAGTGGCTCAAAAGCAATCCAGGAATGGCAGCTGCAGAGGAGGCGGAGGGGAGTTCTGGGTTTGGGGAAGAAATATAAAAAGCCCAAGGCTTTTACAGCATCCCTGAGGCAACGTGCTGGCTTTTCCCATCTCAGAGCTCCCCCATGCCAGATCCATAAATCATTGGGCAGACTCTTCCAGCCTTAACCAACCCCGTACTGCCTTTGTGATCCAGCTCAGTGAAAGATAAGGTCTCCCATTTACTGAGGGCTTCAGGTTCCAGTGCTGGCATTTATAAGCATCAGATAACTTCATCCAAATGACATCCTTATGAGGGAGATTCTAGTCTTAGTCCCAGCTTAGAGCCAAGGAAACTGAGCCTGAGGGAGGCTCAGGGACTCAGAGTCAGAATCCAAGCTTGGACTTTCTGAAACCAGACCACGATCATCAGCCAGACTACAGTTATCATACTGACCAGTTCTGTATCTCCTACCCAGTCAATCTCTGCAGTAGACACTGTATTTTTTTTCAAATTATTTCTATCTGCAGGTTATTT
Organism: Cervus canadensis; assembly: GCF_019320065.1. Taxonomy (NCBI): domain Eukaryota; kingdom Metazoa; phylum Chordata; class Mammalia; order Artiodactyla; family Cervidae; genus Cervus; species Cervus canadensis. The sequence goes on along the minus strand of NC_057398.1, from coordinate 15,077,363 downwards.
TCCAGACTGAATGTTTGACTGCATTTGAGAGTTTCTGACCATAGGTTTGTCATCCAGCCCCACTGTGACTGTGTTGACTCCTCTAAAAACCTCTCCCAAGTTGGGCCCAGAAACGGCCTAGTGAGGCAGGGGGCTCTTGGTTTTGCCCTCAGCCTTGAGTGAGATATGTCTGATGGAAGCAGTTGAGCAGCCTGATAAGAGGCTGCCCCAGCTGCAGAGGTGCAGAGAGAAGTGTGGAATTTGTCCTTGTAGACGACAAGTGTCGCTGGAATAGGAATTGCCACCAGGGATGGCGTGGGACTGGAGCTGAGGAGACTGACCGTGGGGTGCAGTTCATTAACCCCGCTGACCGGAGTGACTTATCAATCTTCAGTGTGGCTGAATCCAGGCAGATTCTGAACTGTGATAATACGAAAACATTGAAAGCTATATGGACTTTTTTTCTGAGCACAATTCCTGAGGATGACCGAGCACCCTAGGATGAAAGTTAGTTATACGCATGCTCTGGTTTTGTAGGTTGGAAAGTAGAGGGACTGACAAACGTGAGTGGCACAGAAATAGAGATTAGAAATCAGACCTTTTAATTGACAATTCCATATCCCTTCTGTTTCAGTTGTTTACTCTTACATAACAAGCCACCCTTAAACTTAGGGGCTTAAAAAAAGAGCAATCATTTTATTATGATCGCCTGTGGGTGTGGGAAAGATTGAAGGCAGGAGGAAAAAGGGATGACAGAGGATGAGATGATTCAGGGGCATCACTGACTCAATGGACGTGAGTTTGAGCAAACTCTGGAAGATGGTGAAGGACAGGGAAATCTGGCATATTGCAGTCAATGGGGTTGCAAAGAGTCAGACGTGACTTAGTGACTGAACAACAACGAGGATGTGGGGGCAGCTGTCTGGCTGGCTGGTACTCACTGGGGTCTCTCCTTCAGTTGCAGCTGGACAATGGCTGGGGCTGGATTCATAGTAAAGTCTTCTTCACGTATCTGGAAGTTGATGCTGGTTGTGAATTGAGACCTCACCTTGGCTGTGTGTCAGGACATCTAAACATCATCTCTCCACATGGCCTGAATATCCACATAGGAAGAGGGCTGTGTTCTCAGAGGGAGAGATCCAAGAGAATGAGGAAAACTCTATATCTCATCTTTTATTACCTAACCTCAGAAGCCACACAATGTCACTGTATAGTCCCACATGGTCACAGGCCAGGCCAGATTCAAGAGGGTAGAAAATAGACACATTCCTCAAAGGGAGAAGAATCAACATGAATTTTTAAGAAAGGCATGTGAGATGGGATATATACTGTGGTGGCCCTCTTTAAAAGATGCAATCTTCCATAACAATCACACTGGACTAGGGAAGAACTTGAATTTGGGAGAAATTGGATGAGGGACTATAGCCAGGATTACATGCCAGAGGGCTGGAAGGGCAGAGGAGAATCAAGACTCCAAGAAATTCCTTCTTACAGTCAACAAGTGTTTACTGGGTACTTCTCATGTGCCAGAAATTGGGGCTACAACAGTGAGCAAGAAGCAAGGCCCTGGCCTTCTCATAGTTTATAGTCTGGTGGGGACATGATGAACCACCGCTCAAATAAATACAGTAACTCTAAAGTTGGATAAGAAGACTGACAGTATAAGGGTGTATGTGTCTATTTTAGATAAAGAGCTTAGTGATGGCCTCTCTGGGGTGGGCAGACACTTAAGTGGATGAAGTGAAGCATGGTAACATTTGGAGGAAGGACATTCCAGCCTGAGGGAAGAGCGGGTGCCAAGCCCCTACAGAAGGATAAGCCTGAAGTATTCAAAGTATAACAGGAAGCCCTGTGGCTAGCATGGAGGGACTGAGTTAGAGTAGAGTAGGAAATGAGGTATAAGAAGTTACCAGTGGTTGAAGCTTAATTTGGGGAAAAATCTATTTCAAAACATTTCGTTTGCCAATGTTTGCTCCCCTAGAAGGACAAATCCTCCCTATTAGAATGTATCCATCATGAATATAGGCTTCCTGTTTTCTAAACGTAAATGACCATGGTTCCCTTTGGGGCAGAGCTGACTGAATACAAATTTCAGAAAACATCTCTGACATGAATGTAGAAGCATCTGGCTCCCCTCAGGGTAACTTCCCACCACTTACCACAGCCAATCTGGTCTTTGTCAGGGCATCTTCCTTTTCAGGGTGTAACTATGACAACGGAGTGTGATGCTGATGCTGCAACTCCACAGAGGCCCTCTATTTGCACACACGATGCTGTCGGAACACAGAATTGTGAATCAGGTTAGTGTCAGCCCCTCCCTTTGTAGTGAACAAGTTATCTGCTATTGATTCCATTAATGTTTTATTACTGGCTTTGTTTTCACTGACTCTCTCATAACAAGATGATTAACATGTTCTATAATCTATGGCAGCATTTCCCAAATTTATTTGATCAAGACCCCTGTATTAGTTTTCCATTGCTGCTGTACCAAATCACTACAAACTTAACAGCATAAACAACACAAATGCATTATCTTACAGTCTGTAGATTGGAGGTCTCATGATGGTCTTTACAGGCTAAAATCAAGGTGTCAGTAGGGCTATGTTCCTTTCTTGAGGCTCAAGGGGAAAAGACATTATCTTGGTCATTCCAGCTCTTGGCAGAACTGAATTCCTAGTGGTTACAGGACCAAGGTCTCCTTGCTAGCTGAGGGCTATTCCCAGCTTCTAAAGGCTGCCCAAATTCCTTGGCTCATGGCCCCTTCCTCTATCTGCAAAGCTAGCAGTGGTAGGTTGAATAACTCACAGCTTGAATTTCTCCTCCATGTTCTTCTGTCTCATTTCTCTCTGACCACAGCCAGGGAAGACTTTCAACTTTTAGGAACTCATGTGATGAGATTGGGCCCACCTGGGTATACCAGGATGTTCTTTTTATCCAAAGATCCATACCATTAGTCACATCTGCAAAGTTCCATTTACCATGTAACACAACACAGTCACAGGTACCATGGATGAGGGTGTGGACATCTTTGGGAGAGTCATGACCTACCACAACCTTCATTTCCCAACCCCCATGGAATACAGTTTGGGAAGTACTGTGGTAGAGGGTGGAATTCTAGATAGGAAAGAAACCCATTAAAATAATGGAAAGTGGCCATTAAAATAACCAAAGCACCGAGTGAGCACAAGCCCAGGTGAAGTTGGAGCCAGCGGTGCAGAAGAATAGATTTCAGTGAAGGTTTATCTTCTTGCTTAGCCAGAGTATGAATCAAGTAGATTTTCTGATTGGGCTGGTCTATCAAGAACTTCTGCTTCTAATGCCAGAAAGGAGAGGAAGGTGTTACCAACCAGGGTTCTGGGCCTCCTTAATCGATAGAAATTGGTCAGAGGCCAGACAAGAAATTCAGGCAAGGTTTTATGGGGCCCCTGCTGCAGGAGAGGGAAGTGAGAACAAACAACAGTTTCCCTTGCTTGTTCACTCCCTGGAGAGAGGGCAAGCTTGTTCCTTATATGATCTGAGGTAGGGGTGTTCCCGGGGTTGGCGTAGAGGAGTGGCTTATGTGTCTGCCCACCCCTTAGGTGGTCTTGTGTGCAGGGAGCACGCACAATACACTGCTTTTGTTCCAGGCTCTTCAAAAGTGGCAGTTGGGTTTTTTGGTCTCTTTGTATCTTTTGTCCAGAATTTGACCTAACTGTGCATGCACGCAGTTATTTTTAGTCCCATGTAGTTTCCTTGTATTTTGTCGCTTGAGGCGAGGTGTGCCCAGATGCAAACATTGCAGCCAGGGGTCTCAGGTCCCAGCCTGTCTCAAAGGGGACAGTTACTGCCACAGGGGCTCTTCATAATCATCTCATAACCGTCATGCTAACTTGTGGACGTGAACCCTGCATTTGAACCTACGTGGGTTGGATTCATTTGGTGCCACACTTGGGTCTCCTTTACTGGGTTGGTGCCCTCATCCTACAGAGATGGAGAGCTCACAGTTCCCCCTTTCTCTAGCAGTTACCCTTACAGCTGATGGGAGCTGCCTCAACTTCAAGGTTATGCCCCTGACCACACCTTCCCCCAACACACACATCCTCCCAACCACAGAAGTCTGGCCTTCTTCCTTCATGGTGGGGACATTTCTGTGATATCTTTATACTTCAGCGTTCTCTGTGGATCAGATCTGGACTTCTTCCATGCTTTACTCTTTTCCTTTCACTTTTCAACATCCCTTCCTCCCTTATAAATGAAGGAAGGATCTCTTCCATCCCTTCCTGAATAAATCAATTAATCAGGTGTCCTCAGAACCCTGCCTCAGGCTCTGCTTCCAAAGAACACAAACTAAGATGTGATGTGTGCCGCGTGCTAAGTCACCTCAGTCGTGTCCTACTCTTTGTGACCCTATAGACTGTAGTCTGCCAGGCTCTTCTGTCCATGGGATTCTCCAGGGAAGAATACTGGAGTGGATTACTGTGCCGTCATCCAGGGGATCTTCCCAACCCAGGGATCGAACTTGTGACTTTTATGTCTCCTGCATTGGCATGCCGGTTCTTTACCACTAGCACCACTCGGGAAGCCCAAGATGTGATAAAAATTAACTCAAATATCAGGATCTCCCAAATGGAGGCCACCCTAGTGGCAAGGGCCCCCCATCACAAATCTAAACATAAATCAGTTCTCACTTACGGGGAATGCCTGTCAAGGAAACCTCGTCTACACCAGTCACAATCCTATAGCTGGCTTCCCTCAGCCTAGGAAAGAGGACCTGCTACCTTTATAAGGGAACCGCTGACCTCCTAGCCAATCATGCCCTGAGTCCTGTTGCCTCTTCTAACTTTCTGTCTTGGCCTAGACTCAGACATCACCAAGAAAAAAGCAGGAGAAACGTCCCTGACATGACTGGCACATGCCCCTTTCCAGATATGTGGTTGAATAAATCAAATGATGCTTGATTGTTTTCTTTGTAGAAGCAGGGGTGAGAATTCTGTAGAGGATTCTAAAGACTAAATTTGCAGGAAAGGACAAGAAGTGAGAGTTGAATAAGCATGAATTCAGCAGTCCCTCTCGGTACAAGCTCCCTGAGGGCCTTGTACACACCCTGTCTTCCTGCACCCAGCACAGGCTTTTCCACCAGGCAGATCTGCAGTGGTAAGTGAGAGAAGTGGAGAGAAGGAATAGGAGGTGATGCGTCTGTGAGTCCACAGGTTAGGCTGGAAGAAAGTTGGGGAAAGGGAATCTGTAGCACATGCTGCTTTGTACCCTTCCAAGCTCTTCTGTGATGACCTCACTTATCCCCAGAACTTGCTCATAGTTCACAGGAAGCTGTGGACTCAGACCCTCACCCAGAAAGTGGCACTTCCGGTTAGCCCCTTCTCCTCCTGAGTGCCAGCAGCCTGCTCCTTGACGTAGGACAAGGCCTGCCCTTCAGAGATCTAGTGGACACCTGGGTTAGACTTAAATTATTTTTATTCATATGACATTTAGGGTTTCCCTGATAGCTCAGTTGGTAAAGAATCCACCTGCAATGCAGGAGATCCCAGTTCAATTCCTGGGTCAGGAAGATCTGCTGGAGAAGGCATAGGCCACTCCAGTATTCTTGGGCCTCCCTTGTGGCTCAGCTGGTAAAGAATCCGCCTGCAATGTGGGAGACCTGGATTCAATCCCTGGGTTGGGAAGATCCCCTGGAGAAGGGAAAGTTTACCCGCTCCAGTATTCTGGCCTGGAGAATTCCATGGACTAGATAGTCTGTGGGGTCACAAAGAGTTGGACAGGACTGAGCGACTTTCACTTTCACTTTATGTTAAATTTGTGCAATTAAAAGTCAGATATTAACCCATTTTACTTTAGTGCTTATATAAGACTAAAACAAATATATGGTTTAAACACCAAAAAAGTCACAAAAGACATTAATAACACTAACGAACGGTGACATCATGTTGATTTCCTAAAACCAAGTCTCTGTTCACAACACAGTGGGGTCCTAACTGTCCAAGCCCAGCTCTTTCCTAAAGAGCCCATCTCTGTAACCCTGGCCCAGGGCAGGCATCCTCTCTCTCGCTTAGCTTTTCTCTCTTCCACCACTTCTAAATCTTCTTTTGGATGAAAAGCTGTTTTTAGCTTCCAGCAGATGAAAATACATTTATATGTTAAGTCCACCTCTATCCATTCCTCATTAGAGGAAAATAAATAAAGTTACTTTATTTGGCATTAATGTGATCCCAGACACAAATGTGGAGACTGCAATCATGTGATGACTGTAGATTACACATTGGATAGTCAGACAATTTAGAATATATGCACTTATAAGAAAATATATTTATTTTACATGCATTATACATATATATGGATGCATATGCATTTATGTACATGAAATAATCATTAATTTTTAGTCTTTAAAATAAAAGAGTAAAACATTCTTCTCTTAGAAAATTTGTGGTCCCTTGCGGAAAAATACTGTTTGGGGGCATAATCTGGTCTGGAATGCCATCCCTCTGTATGTGACTTTATATCTCCTACCATACCCATGCATTTCATCATGCCCAAGAAATAAAATTAATTTTCTTTATCTCCCTTGTTTGTGTATCCTGCCATCATCCTTATCTATTCATCTATTCTAGAACAACCAATCAGCCATAATAAGCATCTATCATAACTACTTCTTGACTTGGCAAGAACTCTGCAAAGTAGATGATATTATTAATATTATTCTTATTATGAACCCAATTTAAAAATGAAAAAAATCTGGAGCTCAGTTTGAGATGTGAGTTGCATTGGAGGTAGGGCTTTAACTCAGTTCTGCCTGACCTCAGATCCCACATTCTTATTCTTCACTGTGTGCCAAGGTACCGAAAAGTGTACATACATAACCAGTACTTAATAAATACTTTTTAAATGAATATTGTGAGTCCCTTGAACAGCAAGGGGATCAAACCAGCCAATCCTGAAGGAAATCAACCCCGAATATTCAATGGAATGACTGATGCTGAAGCTGAAGCTCCAATTCTTTGGCCACCTGATGCAAAGAGCCAACTCATTGGAAAAGACCCCGATGTTGGGAAGGATTGAGGACAGGAGGAGAAGGGGACGACAGAGGATGAAATGGTTGGATGGCATCACTGACTTAATGGACATGAGTTTGAGCAAACTCCAGGAGATGAAGGACAGGGAAGCCAGCAGTGCTGCAGTCCGTGGGATCTCAAAGAGTTGGCACAACTTAACGACTGAACAACAACAGCAAAACAACAAATAACAATGAGCTGTTCCTATTGTTCCAGTCACCTCTACTTACAGCCCACAGAAGTTGGCCTCCTATGCAGATTCTACACAGATCCAGTAATTGTTTCTTTACAGGCAGTGAGGCCCTGCAGAGTAGAAACTAAGTATCCTTACCTCAGAATCCCTATCATGCCTGGCACATAGTAGGTGCCAAATATTCATTAATCCAAATTGGCTTGACCTGCAAGGTAGTCATGGCCCAGCCTGGGATCATTCTTCACAGTTAATTTACTTTTTTTCCCCACAGTTAATTTAGAATTAGAAAAAAAAAAAAAGGCCTTGAGGAGGAGAGTGTATTTCTGACAACTCCAGAAATGTCCCACCAGCAGCCTTGGTGAAGGAATGGGAAGTCTTGGCAACTTCTGAGGCTGAACTCCAGGCCCTGCTACGTAATGTAGGCCAAAGCGTGTGATTCAGAGCACAGCAAAACCATGGAGCGGCCTGCCAAGTTCAGAGTCACTGAAGCAAGTGGTGTAAATGATGAAATTTAAAAGACAGAGACCTTTTAGAAGAGGCTAGGGCGCACCGAAGTGACAGCATTGCAAAACTGGGTTTGGGTGGAGATGACACATCTTCCCCATACCCCTTGCAGGAGGGCCTTGGAGAACACTTTTCCAAATGCCCTTTTCGGTCGCTGAAGGAGCCATCAGCGGGATCAGCTAAGGCTGGGAAGTTCTCGTGACCATGTGCTGCATAACTGAGGCTCCCACATTCTTTCTGCCCCAGCTGCTCCTCGGGTCACATGAAATGCACTGGGGGCTCACGGTTCATTTGTGTTTCTATTTTCCCCCCTTGGCTGCCCTTGTTCTTCTGCTCTTCACAAGTCACCACGCTCTTGCTGCCCCTCATTCAACAGGAAACCTTCCTTCCCCCCAGACTATTTACAGCTTCCTCTCCACGCAGTTTTCCAGCCAGTGGAAGCCTGGTGTGCAGGGGGCACCGACCGGGCAGCAGGCAGCTAGACCTGTGCTTGTTCTCTGCTCACCCGCTCGCCTGGGCCAGGGGTGGGGGGCAGGGGGAACAAGGCAGGGCTTCCTTGTGCTTCTGGAGGAGCCCCAAATATCTGCTAAATTGCAGGGCATTTTCAGCCACTGGGCACCTTTCCAAAGCTGGCACATCTTTCTCTACCTCACTGGGATGGGAGACGGGCAGAGGGAGGGAAGGAACTGACGTTATGCACAACCATCCGAGCCAGACATAGAACCAGGGGCCTGAGGGACATTAGCTGGAACTTCCACGGCTACCTGGTAGTCTCAGGGGAGTCCTCACTTAGCAGATCAGAGACTCCAGATTCAACAGAGACACAGCTAGGACGTTGAAACTTGGCTTCGGTCGTGTCCGACCCTTTGCAACCCCAAGGACTGTGGTCCACCAGTTCCTCTGTTTAAGGGATTCTCCAGGTGAGACTAGTGGAGTGGGTAACCATTCCTCCTCCAGGGGATCTTCCCGACTCAGGGATCAAACCCGGGACTCTTATGTCTCCTGCATTGGCAGGTAGGTTCTTTATCACTAGCACCACCTGGGAAGCCCCAGGACGTTGAAAAGCCAGGGCTCCATTCTAGGTCCCAGGCAGATCCCCAAGCACTTTTCGCGTGATCATGTGGAGAGACTTTGGCTTCTCGCCTGACACCCCCACTTGCAGAAGGGAGCGTGCTCTCCCTCGCACCCTCTCACCCTGACACCCACTGATTCATGCAGACATTACTGAAGTCAGGATTTGTAAAGTTTCATCCCCCAGCTCCTCTCAGATATACTTCAGTTCTAAACACAGCATTGATTCCCACTAGATTCTCCAGCATACTTTCAATTTCATGCAATTCCATTCTTTCTAATAAATTCATTTGGTTCCATTTATGACTAAGTATGATCTCATTTTATACAATTTTAAGGCATCTCGTGTATAGCAAATTCAGAAACCAGGTAAAAGATATTTTTGTCCAATGCCACGCCCTGATTTTTGAATTGAACCTCCATAAAGTATGTACCATGTCTGTGTGTATTCGTGGTAATTGTTGCATGTTAGTTCTCCTTTTAGCAGCACTTTTTTTTTTTCTTTTAAGAAAGGAAGTTCTCTGTTTCAGGCACTGGAACAATCCCTCGTGGTAGGCCCAGCTCTAGAATATTCTGGTCCCTTCTCCAAACAGATTCTTGATCACACGGTCCCAGTCCCCCCTCTGTACTAAGAGTTAAGACACTTGCTCAGTTCTGTCGCAAATGGAATAGATGTTCCTGCCTGAGGATCCTTTTCCCAACGCCTGTTCCAGGGAAATGTTGGGGGGAGGTGTGGAAATCCGAGTGGAAGATGAGGTTGTTCTGTCTTGGCGCCAGAAAGAAAGGCCTACCCTTCCCTGGTGGGTCCCCTATGGACCAGCTCCTCTCCCTCCCCAAGAATGGGGCTCCAGTGGTAGGTACCTCCAGCCCTGCAGGAGCCCACTCTTTCCAAACCATTGAGTCATTTCCTTTCAGGGACTTTCTCATTAAAACCTTCCTGTTTGCTTTAGCTCTGGACCTCCGTCCTGAGTTGCTGTTTCCTTCCCCATCCCTGCTGGGCTGGAATTAATGGCCCGGTACCTTCCAGCTCTCCCTCCCTTTGCAGTTTTCCTTCCCACTCTCATCTCTTGGCTGGAGTCTCCACAGTTTGTGCACATTTGTGTGAAGCCCCAGAGTTTCTAAAGCTGGGAGAGAAGTGGGGGATACCACCCCTCTCCAGCAAGATATTGCTAGGAGAATAAATTGGGAAGATGAGTATCCTAACTGCAAAGACTCACCAGGGAGAAAACCCTGTGACCAAGACCTTGTCCCAGATCCACCTGAATCAGCCTTGTACTGTTTATTCACTTTGTCACATTGTCATTATGACAAGCTTCTGGAAGATTTGCCTTGGGTGATGGGTTCACCCCTCAAATCCCATCATATTGGCAGCCCCCCACCCCAGTAAGTGTGAGGCTCATGCACCCTAGGGACTGCTGATGTGGCTTTGCAGAATTCCAAAACCAGCATGCTGCCACTTGGAAAACCTGCTTTCAAAGTTGGCTTGTGGCTGCTCATCATCACCAGCTTGGTGATTTCCATAGGTGAGGTCGCATGGTTTGGGTCCTGTCTCCCTCCCTCTTGGTTTGGAGGACGCCTCATCAGCCTCCTCTGCTGCACGTCGCCAATTCCCTCCTCTGTGAACTTCTGCATCCTGTGCCATAAATGATCTCTCCTTCTCCTCTTAGATTTTCAGTCTCTCCGTCCCCACTGTGCTGTGTGCTGTGCTTAATTACTCAGTTGTGTCTGACTCTTTGTGACCCCATGGACTGTAGCTGACCAGGCTCCTCTGTCCGTGGGGATTCTCCAGGCAGGAATACTAGAGTGGATTGCCATGCCCTTCTCCAGGGGACCTTCCCGGCCCAGGGATCGAACCCAGGTCCCCAAGGGCCTTTTCCAGATAGTCTACAAATTGCTTAGCTCCTTTTCCAAACAACTCTGTCTTCTGCCTGCTTCATAAATGCTTCCCTTTATGTCCTCCAGGGGGCGCCACGCACACCATATTCTGGGTGCAGGAGTCGTGTTCCAGGAGTTTAATTTACCCAGGACACAGCCTGAAAGCAACTCCTCCTCTTGCACCTCCTTGTGCAAAGATGGGCATCGCTGCGCTGCTTCCCTCCAGTTGGTGTCCTGTGTCCCTCCATCCCTCTAATATTGGTAACCGTTCTTACAAGAGCCGCCTCTGTTCCTTACCCCTCCACATGCAAAAGTCTCCGCGGACTTCCTGCTGTAATTTAACATCGGTGGCCTCTCTCTCATCCTCCTGCTCGCTTGTCTGTCGCAGATAATCCACCTGGCTCTTCCCTCCTGGAAACACCCTCCTCCCCTGGCTTTCCTGCTTCCTCTGTTCTCTGCCGGCTTCTCCTCACTCCCCAAGCAGCTCTCCACCTTCAGTCTTTTCTCTGAAATCTTGATATTTCTCAAGGCTATGTCCTCAGCCCTCTTTTATTCTTCACGGTCTCTTGCCTGGATAGTGTCACTTCCTCTCAGTTAATGATCTGAAACTTTCCATGTCAATACATCTTACCCAATACCTAATCCATATTTGATTACCTTAATCATTCCCTGGATGTCCTTTCTAGCTGATTTGTTCACTTAGGAACTATTTAAGCATGTACAATACGTGGCCATTTTTAAAGTCCCCTTTAAAAAAAATTAAGTATAGACATAGTATCATGCTCATTAAATGGATTTGGCCAGTTATGTACAGAACATCCCATCTTCTGGATTTGTCTAGTTGCTTCTTTACAATATCATTTAGCTTGTTTCTCTAATCCACTTAATTTTTATAAACTGAAAGGAAAAAGCAAAGGCGTGATGAATTCAAGTTAAACCTTATTAGCTAGATTATATCATAGAGGTGGGCTTTATACTGCCTTTCATCACACGATATGTATGTTCTGGTTGACTCACTATTAAGGATCCTAGCATTGAGCCATCGATTAAGGCAAATGGCTGTCTCATCCTTCCATGGTAGCATGAGGTTTTCCCTGTGTGACCAGCTAGTAAACTATATGGTATTATTTTGCCACTATACAAAATGTCCACTGCCCCACTGACCGTATGCCTGATGCTTTTATCACCAGTTTATAGTCATGGTATAAGTCAATAATGCTATTAAGAGTTTAGTGATTATCAGCCAGGGTTCTTGATAGTGTATGTTACACTTTAATTAATTGAAGGTTGATTAAGAACATTTTTAGGATGGAGCGGTTTACTGAGGTGTGGGTCATCAAGGGGATGGTGCAGCGCCTGGGGGTGAGTGCCAGGTGGGCAGCTACTGCCAGCCCTGGTCCCTGGGGAGGACATGGTGTTCTCAGCACCCGGTGAGCTGCAGCCGTGGGAGGAGAGGTGCCCACTGGGAGCCGTGGCTGCTGACAGAGGAAGGCAGGGCAAACAGATGCAATGAGACTTTTCTGATAACTTTGTTTTCTATTTCTTGCCTGAAGCATAGTAGCAGAACAGGGGGTTACACTTGAGATATTGGAGAAACCGTGCCGTCTGAGTGGCTGTTTCTGTGCCGGGTTGACTGTTGGCATTGACAGCCATCAAGAGAAAGAAGGTGGGTAGCGCTCTGGGGGGAGATTGACCTCTGGTTGCCAAGGCACAAGATGGGGGTGGGGGATCACATTCACAGTGGATGATTGTATTTGTTAGCCCATCAAGGCCAGAGCTGTGTCGTCTCCCGGCAGGAAGCATATCTTCACTCCCGGGGCCTCATATCTTCACTCCTGAAAAATTATTTGCTCCAGCCCTTGGACACCTTTCATTCTCAGGCATAAATGCACAGAGGAAAGAAGTTAATGACCACTTACCTTGTACCGTCTTGGGGGAGTGACTTCTGGTGCTAAGTATCAGGAAACATCTGAGGGAACGATTTCCAGGTAAGTATACTCAGCTTAGGAATCAAACACTTCTGCTTTCACTTACTACAGGTTAATAGAAATAGCACCAATAACATGTGTTATGTTGTTCGATCAAGTCTTGGAGCCTGGAGGCATGCTGATTTCTCTTGTCTCTGGAGGAGGGTTCATTACCAAGTTTTCTTCCAGCTGACAAGCGGTTTGGCCTGTCCCCTTATTACATGCTGACAGCACGAGCAGAGAAGAAGATTAGATCGACGGCTGCTCTATCACTCACTAACCAGGCGGCCTCAAGTGTGTTCTTTGATCCCCCCAAACCAGTGTTTACAGCCATAAAACATAATGATCATATTCCTCTGGGTACAGAGAAGTAGCTCTGACGAAGTAAGGTGGATATGAATGGATTCTGGAGTCAGAAAGACCAGAGTTTAAAGTCTACACATCTTACTAATCGTGTACATTGGACAGCCACCTGGCTCCTACACCAGGTAAAACAAAGAAAGCAATGCAATTTTCCTCATAGGTTATTTTAAAGATTAAATGCTGAAAAGTACTCAGCACAGTGCTGGCGAGAAAGACAGATGCGAGAGTTCATTGTTATTACTAGTGTTTATTATTAATATGGTCAGCTGCAGGTGGTAGGCGGGATTCCCTGATGTGGTTCTCTGTTCAATCTCCTCGGGCAAAGCAGGGCCTGTGAATATGATGAGCTGTCATTCCCATGGCTGTGGTCTGTTATACGGCGAAAGGGAGGAGTGGGAGGATGGAAAGAGAGTGAAGCTAGATCTTGAAGGGCTTGTTAGGTCATGCTAAGGATTTCAGCCTCAGTCAGATTTTCCCTTTAAAAAGACCATCTCTGGGATTTCCCTGGTGGTCCAGTGGTTGGGACTCTGTGCTTCCACCGCAAGGGACTCAAGTTTGATCCCTGGTCAGGAAACTATGATCCCGCATGTCATGTAATGTGACCTAAAGAAATAAATTAATAAATGTGAATAAAAATAAAACAAAATAAAAATAAAAGACCACGCCCAGCTGTGATGGAGAAAAAGGATTGTAGGGGGAAGGACGCATGTGAAAATACTAGTTAGGAGGCAATTGCAGCCCTCCAGCCAGGAGTTCAGGGAGGCTATGACAAAGATCGTGATGTGGACAAGGAAGAGAAGTTGGATAAAAACAGATTTAGTTTGGTGAGCTTTAACTTGGCCAGTTTTAAAAAATTAAGAAAACATTTTCAGTCAACGCTACCATTCTTTAAAGAATTTACATTAAAAAAAAAAAGAATTTACATTCATTCACTTACTTATTCAATGAATATGAATTGTGTTATTTTTATGTGCCAGGCACTATTCTAAGCATGGGAATATAGTAAGGAAGGAAGCCTGCAAGGAATTTAGATCATAAGGAAGAAAGATAAGGAATATATAAAATGTTTTTGTTAGCAAAAAAATGCTAAGGAGAAAGTTAGAAGGGGGAAATAGGAAGTGTTAGAGTCAGATTGCTTCATATATGTCTAGACAAGATCTCACTAGGAAGGTGATATTTTTTTCCTATCATGATTAAAATGTTTTATTGAAGTATAGCTTGATTTAGAATGTCATGTTAGTTTCATGTACAGTACAGGGATTTAGTCATACATGAATATACAGATATAGATGTAGACATATAGATATAGGTAGATATTATTTTTTAGATTCTTTTCCCTTCCAGGCTATTGCAAAATATTGAGTAATACATTTATTAAATATTTATATTTACTCATATATAAATATATTTATCCCTGTGCTATACAGTAGGTCCTTGTTGGTTATCTCTTTTGTATATAGTAGTGTGTATTTGTTAATCTCAACCTCCTCATTTATCCCTCCCCTCTCCTTTCCCCTTTGGTAACCATAAGTTTAGAAGGTGATATCCTACACTGTTAGTGGGAATGTAAATTGGTACAGTTCAGTTCAGTCGCTCATTCGTGACTCTTTGTGACCCCATGAACCATAGCACACCAGGCCTCCCTGTCCATCACCAACTCCCGGAGTTTACCCAAACTCGTGTCCATTGTGTTGGTGATGCCATCCAACCATCTCATCCTCTGTCGTCCCCTTCTCCTCCCCCCTTCAGTCTTTCCCAGCATCAGGGTCTTTTCAAATGAGTCAGCTCTTCGCATCAGGTGGCCAAAGTATTAGAGTTTCAGCTTCAACATCAGTCCTTCCAATGAACACCCAGGACTGATCTCCTGTAGGATGGACTGGTTGGATTTTATTGCAGTCCAAGGGACTCTCAAGAGTCTTCTCCAACACCACAGTTCAAAAGGAAAACAGTATGGAGTTTCCTTAAAAAACTTAAAATAGAGTATCCATGGTGGGAGTGGAGACTTCCCTGGTGGCTCAGCAGTAAAGAATCCACCTGCAATGCAGGAGCTGCAGGAAACCTGAGTTCGATCCCTGGATCGGGAAGATCCTCTGGAGGAGGGCCTGGGAACCCACTCCAGTATTCTTGCCTAGAGAATCTCACGGACAGAGGAGCCTGGTGGGCTACAATCCATGGGATCACACAGTTGGCCACGACTGAAGCAACTTAGCACACACGCATGCAGAGTTACCATGTGACTCAGCAATCCCAGTCTAACGAGGTTAAGAATCCACCTGCCAATGCAGGAGACATGGGTTCAATCCCTAGTCTGGGAAGATCCCACTTGCCTTGGGACAGCTAAGCCCAAGAGCCACAACTTCTGAAGCCCAGAAGCTCTAGGGCCCATGCTCTGCAACAAGAGAAGCCACCGTAATGACAAGCCTGCTCACCACAACTAGAGAAAGTCCATGCAGCAATGAAGACCCAGGGCAGCCAAAAATGAATAGATAAATACATAAAATTTTTTAAGAAAGTAAAGGAAAACCACAGTGAGTGGCCTGGCACATAGTCATGCAGAGCCAATAGTGGTGGCAATGTGGATAGGAAGCCTGGAGCATAAGTTGTCCACATCAAGAAGGCCACAGGAAGGGAATCATTAGGGCAGACGAAGAATGCAAGGGCATCAAGGGACCAGGACTTCTGGGCCTGTGCCAGAACTGGGTCAGAGTACCACCACTGACAGGGTAGCTGCCAGAAACAGCAAGAGGGCCCCTTCCTCCTGTTGTCTTTTCCTCGGGCGCCCTCTGCAGAGAAAGCTTAACGCGTGCTCTTTGTAACGGAGAAATGCTTAATGGAGTTCCATCCACCATTGCAGAGAAGGTTGTTGCTGTTCAGTCTCTCAGTCGTGTCCGACTCTTTGCGACCCCACAGACTGCAGCACGCCAGGCTTCCCTGTCCTTCACCATCTCCTGGAGTTTGCTCAGACCAATGTCCATTGAATTGATGATGCCATCCAACCTTCTCATCCTCTGTTGCCCCCTTCTTCTGTCCTCAATCTTTCTCAGCATCGGGGTCTATTCCAATAAGTTGGCTCTTCCCATCAGGTGGCCAAAGTATTGGCGCTTCAGCTTCAGCATCAGTCCTTCCAATGACTATTCAGGGTTGATTTCCTTTCAGACTGACTGGTTTAATCTTCTAGGGAGAGTCAAGGGGCTCTCAAGAGTCTTTTCAAGTACCACAGTTCGAAAGCATCAATTCTTTGGCACTCAGCCTTCTTCATGGTTCTGCTCTCACATCCCTATGTGACTACTGGAAAAGCCATAGCTCTGACTATACGGTCCTTTGCCAACAAAGTTATGTCTCTGCCTTGTAATATGCTGCCTAGGTTTGTACTGCAGGGTGAATTTGGATGAAGGTTGATAAATTGCTAACTGGCACGACTTTCAACAGTACCCTATTAAAAATGATTAATTCCCAGAATAGTCAGATTTATAAAGAGAGTAGTTACCAGGGGCTGGGGGAATGGAGAATTACTGTTTAGTGGCTTTAGTTTCAGTTTGGGGAAATGAAAAAGTTCTGGATATGGATGGTGGTAATGGCCATACAACAATGTGAATGTACTTAATAACACTGAATCGTTTCCTCAGAAAGGGTTAACATGTTAAGTTTGATGTTATGTATATTCTACCACAGTTTTTAAAAGGATTGATTTGTGGTTACCATCTTGGTGTCTCACGTTTGCTCCTTTCCATACATCCATTTTCTTCTTCCTTTCTCTGTTTCTTAGTCCACACACTAAAAACACAGGTGCCAACAGCTTCTGACCTAGGACAGCACTCCTTTTCTCAAGAAACCAGCCAGACTGTCTGGACTCATCAGTCCCTCATCCAAATTCTCCTGGAGATTCTGCAGCAGCTTTGGTCCAGTGCTCACTTTAGTTATTTGGGCCAGTATTTGCTATAGACCTGTTTTCAGAAGTGTTTATGTGTGGTTTTGGGAGTAGGATGAATGAGAAGGGAACTTTACTGATAAAAGAAGAGGAAACTATTATAATCATGCAATGTAATAGCTCTCCTTTTCTCCCCTCCAGAGTTTTAGCCACATAGGGAAGTCAGGCAAAAAAAAATTAAGTTATATATTTGTGTGTGTGTGTGTGTTAGTCACTCAGTCGTGTCTGACTCTTTGAGATGCCAAGGACTGTAGCCCATCAGGCTCCTCTATCCATAGAATTCTCCAGGCAAGAACAGTAGAGTGGGTAGCCACTCCCTTCTCCAGGGGATCTTCCCAACCCAGAAATTGAACCTGGGTCTCCCACATTGCGGGCAGATTCTTTACCATCTGAGCCAACAGGGAAGCCCCATATATATATATACATATGTATATGATGTTATGTATATATGGTATGTATTTGATGTTATATGTATATATGTTATGTATTTGATGTTATATGTATGTTATGTATTTGATGTAATTCCTGTGTATATATATATATGATATATATATATATATATATATCACATTGAGTGAAATCAATAGGTAAAACGTTACCAGATCAGTCAAATATTTTTTCTCCTTTCCACCTGTGCTAGTAGTCTGAATAATATTAGAGTCATATGGCAGAATAATCAAAATTATTTATCAAGCTAATTAACCATATTTAGTTTCCTAATTGGCCATAAAATGGCAGAAATCATTTTATATACAGTGAGGTTTAAAAATTAATTGTAGTTGTTATAGTGATTGGCATTTTTTAGTTTTGCAGGCACAACTCCTTGAAATGATATATATTCCCAACAGGTGCTGCAGAGAAGCACTGGTCTTCCTTCTGACAGACAATGTGCATTTTGGCAGCAAATTGTTGGATGGAAAAATACAGACATTTTCCAAGCCCTAAACACAGAGTGTGTTATCTATTAGTTTGGATTTCTTCCTTAACTATCGTCACACAAATATGTGGTGGCTTTTCTAAGAAGAAATCAATCCAAATATGTCTTTGGACTCAGAATCCAGGAAGCCTGGGTTTTATCACTGGCTTGGTCACAGATGCACTGAAAATGGGCAAGTCCCTTCCATCTTTGTCTGAATTTCTCCATCTGGCAAATGTAGATTCTGACACTCACTATCAGATAATGTTTGCAAAATGTTTGACGGTCCTTGCTGGTAGACAGTATGTAATTGCAAACTGTTGGATGATTTTTTTTTTCTGTCCTAAAAATTCTTCTCTTTTCTAGAAACTATTTTTAAATTAAAAATATCACTTTTAAAATATGGCCACATGGCAATAACAGTTCAGTTGGTAATGGAGAGTAATTAGAAAAACAAAAAGTATAGGTCTTTCTCCAAGGCATTCCCTAGAGGTAACAGCTTAAAATTCTTTCCTCTTTAATCCTACTGAGTCCAACCTCCACAATAATAATTCATTACCCCTGTATCTTCAGTGTATCAACTTCAAAGTATATCTGATAGGCCCCTTTATAAAAGATGAGGATTTTTCTCACACTTCCTTTCAACAACCACTGCCAGATATATTTCATTTTTTATTATTCTGTTAGACACTTCTATAGCTTTATACAATACATCCCTCCATTTCTTGATCCACCAATTTTAGATGGCATCTCTTGACCTTCCTCTAAGATTTGATGGCCTTACATTCCCCTCCTCCCCTCATGGTCACCCAATGTTATAGCTTCAGTTCATCATATATTTATTTCTATACTGTTAAAGTTTATAGAATTTATACTTTATTATATGCTCAATTTTTCTGTATTTTGACTGTTTATTAAGCTTAAAAACAACCAAGGCTTATTTTAATTCAATGAATATTAGTTATTATCCAGTAAATTTCATTCTATTCAAAAAAATATTTATTGATTATATACTCTGTGCCAGCACTGTTCTAAGTGCTAGGGTTAGATCAATGAATAAAATAGACAAAATATCCCTGCCTTCACAGAACTTACATTTTAATGTATGTTTGGACTCAGACAAGAAGTGAAGAAATTCTATGGCATATAACCTTGCCAGTAGAAAAAGAAATGTACATACCTAAGTTGGGGGGAGGGTTTCCCGGGTGGCTCAGTAGGAAAGAATACACCTGCCAAGAAAGACATTTGGATTTGATCCCTAGGTTGAGAAGACCCCATGGAGAAGGAAATGCCATTATTTTCACCTGGGAAATCCCATGGACAGAGGAGCCTGATGGGCTAAAGTCTATGGAGTCGCAAAGAGTCGGACACGACTTAGCAACGAAACCACCACTACCACCAAATTGGGAAGAAGAAGGAAGAAGTAAAGGAAGCAGGGTGCTGAATGTTTATAATGTATTACTGTTATATTCCTTCACTTTCTCACTAAGACAATAATCTATAATCTACAGCACTTTAGGGGAAATTTAGTTTCTTCTTGAAGCTCTTCTTTTCAGAGCCCCCTGACTTGCTATTCTAACTTGGGCTGCTAACTTTCAAAGCCTCATTTTCTTTTATTTATTTTTTATAATTGTCCTTATTTATTTTTGGCTGTGCAGGGGCTTTGTTGTGGAGAAGGCAATGACACCCCACTCCAGTACTCTTGCCTGGAAAATCCCGTGGGCAGAGGAGCCTGGTAGGCTGCAGTCCATGGGGTCTCGAAGACTTGGACACGACTGAGCGACTTCACTTTCCCTTTTCACTTTCATGCATTGGAGAAGGAAATGGCAACCCACTCCAGTGTTCTGGCCTGGAGAATCCCAGAGATGGCGGAGCCTGGTGGGCTGCCGTCTATGGGGTCGCACAGAGTTGGACATAACTGAAGTGACTTAGCAGCAGCAGGGGCTTTGTATCAGTGCAAACTTTTCTCTAGTTGCAGCGAGTGGGGCTATTCTCTAGTTGTGGTGTGTGGGCTTCTCACTGCAGTGGCTTCTCTTGTTGTGAAGCACAGGCTCTAGGGCACCTGGGCTTCAGTAGTTGCGGCTCCCAGACCTCTAGAGCACAGGCTCAGTAGCTGTGGCACACGGGCTTACTTGCTCTGTGGTATGTGGGATCTTCCCAGACCAGAAATTGAACCCCTGTCCCCTGCATTGGCAGGTGGATTCTGTACCGCTGAGCCACGAGGGAAGCCCTGAAGCCTGGTTTTCTATGTCACTTTGCTGGGTGGTGGCAGGGGGCGGGGGAGGTTGTTCTGTCTATTGCCTGGATTTTTTGTTTTTGTCTTTTCCAGTTTCACTTTGTATTGAGCAGCTGAGTTTAGTCAGTCGTTGTTTGAATTGCTTGTCTTTCTCTTTTCTTTATCCTTCTGGAATAAATCCTCAAATCATTTTTCAAGAAGCAAAATTATGAAGATAGTAAAAGATCAGTGGTTGCCAGGAGTTGGGGGCAAAGAAGGAGGGATGGATAGGTGAAGCACAGAGGATTTGAGGGCAGTGAAAACACTCTGTATGATACTGTAATGATGGGTATATATTGTCATACAATTTGCCTAAATCCATAGAATATACAACACCTAGAGTAACCATGACTTGGGTAACTGTCCTAAGTCATCATCTGTAAGTTCATCAACTGTAACAAATGGTCTCCTCTGCTGGAGGATGTTGATAATGGGGGAAGCCATGCATATGTGGGGGTTGGAAGCATATAGAAAATTTTTATACCTTCTTGTTAATTTTACTCTGAACCTAAAACTATTCCAAAAAAGTCTTTCTTTAAAAATTATGCTAACTAAAAAAAAAAAAAGCCAGTCTCAAAAGACCCATATTGTATGATTCCATTTATATGAATTATTCAGTATAAGCAAATCTATAGACAGAAACTAGGA
The DNA here is from genome assembly GCF_019320065.1 of Cervus canadensis. Lineage (NCBI taxonomy): Eukaryota > Metazoa > Chordata > Mammalia > Artiodactyla > Cervidae > Cervus > Cervus canadensis. The sequence goes on along the minus strand of NC_057398.1, from coordinate 15,056,601 downwards.
TAATGATTGCCTGGGGCTGGCAGAATGGTAGGTTTAGGAGTTGATGGCCAAAGGACACAGAGTTTCTATTTGGTGATGAAAATATTATAAAAATTCATTGTGATGATATTTGCACAACTCAAATATACTAAGAATAACTGAACTGTATGCTTTAAAAAGTAAGACTGAATCAGGAAGCCATATTATTTTTTAACATTTATTTATTTATTTGTCTGAGTTAGGTCTTGGATGTGGCATGCAGGATATTCAGTCTTCATTGTGGCGTGTGGGACCTTTAGCTGCAGCATGCAGAATCTTGGTTGTGGCCTGTGGAATCTGATTCCCTGTGGCACACAGGATCTTTAATTGCAGCAGGTGAACTGTTAGTCGTGGCATATGGAATCTAGTTCCCTGACCAGGGGTCGAACCCAGGTCCCCTGCACTGGGTGTGTGAAGTCTGAGCCACAGGACCACCAGGGAAGTCCCAGGAGGTGATACTGACTAGGATTTAAGAATACAGATTTTGAAATTAGGCTGACCTGAATTCAAGTCCTGGCTTCACCACATATTGGTATGTGACTTTATTGAGATACTTATTCTCTCTAAACTTCACTGCCCCCATCTGGAAAAGACAGATAAAGGTATCTGAGTCAAAACACACACACACCTCATCCTCAAGAGTCTGCCAGGTGTCCTGAGGAAGATGGACAGTGGTGACCAAAGGCTCCCCCTCTCTTCTATAGCAGCTTCACCTCACCGGCTGTGTGCCTTGGTACAAGGCTGGTTCTGCACTGCCATCCTTGCCTCAAGGAGGAAAGACAGATCAAATTCAGTGAGACCTCAACTACTTGTCACCCTCTCTTAGCTCTTTCTTCCCCTCTGAATTTTATCAATCTCAGTCCCGTGTCCATAAAGGCCCCCGCATCTCAAAATTTGAAAAAGAGAAATAAAAAAAGAGTAAGAAATTGACTTTTTAAATCTCTATCATGATGTTATACCCAAGGTTCCAGGTGTGCTGTGGACAAAGATTGGACACTTATCATGTACAAACTCTAGTCTAGGATGAATTACTTCATTGGAGGTGGAAATTACAAGTGGTACTTAGCTGCTAGCTGACTTTGGCACTGACCAAGAAGATTGATCATTATGGCATAATATAAAGTCCAGATGAAGCAAAGTCAGCCTAGCAATTTTAGCTGGAGAGGGCAGTGTAAACACTTTAAAAACAACTGGGCAAAAAAAATATATATATATAAACTGTGAAGAGCAGCCACTTCCAAACCACAGCAAACTCAGGGACCGGTTTTCCAAGAGAATGTTTTATCTTAAGCCAAGTGGACCTAAGATTAAAGCCTGTTGTATCTACCAATCCATAGTATCAATAAAAGGACCAATCATCCAAATAAAAACATTTGCAACTCCTTTTTTTTAACCTACTTTACTCTGATCGAAAATTGTCTCTTTGAAAAAAGATGACAAGGAAGCCATGACTAACATTTGAACAGGAAGCAAATACACCTATCATAGTACTACAACACTAGAGCTAGCCGTCAGGGTTGATTGGTTCTTAGTAAGTTGATAGTGATGCCATAGAGTCATGAAGTTTCCAAGCTGAAGTGAATATAAAAATATTAAACATGATAACAGCAATACAATAATTATAGCAAATATTCATTAAGAACTTACCGTGTCCAAGAAGTATACTAAATACTTCACACATTTTAAATCATTGAGTCCCAACCATAACCCTGTAAGGTAGGTACAATAAACATGCCCATCTCAGAAGAGAAAATTGAGGGTAGAGACCAATTCTTTCTTTTGGCTCTTTTCAATATTGAGGCCAGGTGAAGTGAGGGATCTTGTATATAATTACTGAAGTTTATTTTATTTGCCTTCAGATTTCATTCTCCATAAATTCTTCATCTTCTTCCTCTTTACTCCATTTCAGAGGCTCAATTATCCCTTTTTAAAATAAAGAAGTCTATTTTCATGAAAAGATCCTTTACCAGCCTCTGACCCCTTAATCGTCAAGATCACTGATGTCTAAGTGATGTTGAGCCGACTCCAATGTTAAGTTCTTCGTATTCCTTCTACTTGCCTTATCAGTCAGGATTCGACAGAATTGATCACTCTTTCCATTTTTCCTCAAAAATCTTTTCTTCCTTTGGCCCTTGTTATACTATTCTCTCTTGATTTCCTTCCACTTCAGTGGCTGCTACTTCACTGTCTCTTTTACTGATTCCTTGTCTTTTTCCTGACACCAAGCTGGAGACTTGGTCATTGGACCTCTTCTCTTCCACAACTGCACTCTCTCCCTTGGTGATTACTTCTAATCACATGGCTGTAAATATGATTCCTCAATTTATACTTCCAGTCAGGACTCTGTCCCAGAAGTCCAGACACATATATTCACTTGCTACTTAGCATCTTCACTTGGATGTCTAAGAGACATCTCAAACTTACTATAACCAAAATCAAAGTTGTGGTTTACCCTATCAAACCTGCTTCTCACACACTTTTCTCCCCATTGGTAAATGGTAACTTCACCCTTCCAGCTGCTTAAGAATAGAAGTCATCCTTGACTCCTCTCTTTATCCCATATTCAAATGAACAAATCCTGTTACTCTGCTATCAACAGTATCATTATAGTTGAATACCAATATATATCTTCAATTCTCACCATCTCCACAATTATTGCACTTGTCTGGCCCAAGCTTCCACCACCTTGCCTGAATTGTCATAATAGCATCCTAACCACTCTACTCTTTCACTTCTGCCCTACTTCAGAAACTAGAGGATTCTTTTAAAAGTATAATGTACCAATAAATACATGAAAAGATGCTCAACATTGCTTATTATTAGAGAAATGCAATCAAAACTTACAGTGAGGTTTCAGCTCACACCAGTAAGAATGGCCATTATGAAAATTTCTATAAACAATAAAGCTGGAGAGAATGTGGAGAAAAAGGAGCCCTCTCGAACTGTTGGTGGGGAGGTAAATTGATACACCACTATGGATAACAGTATGGATTTCTTAAACAAACTAGGGAAAAAACCACCATATAAGCCAGCAATCCCACTACTGGGCATTTACTGAGAAAACCACAATTCAAAAAGACGTGTGCTCCCATGTTTACTGCAGCGCTATTTACAACAGCCAGGACGTGGAAGCAACCTAGACGTCCACTGACAGATGAATGGTAAAAAGTTGTGAAAGTGAGCGTATTATTCACTCAGTTATGTCTGACTCTTTGCAACTCCATAGACTGTAGCCCGTCAGCCTCCTCTGCCCATGGAATTCTCCAAGCAAGAATGCTGGAGTGAGTTGCCATTCCCTTCTCCAGGGAATCTTCCCAACCCAGGAATCGAACCCAGGTCTCCCACATTGCAGGCTGATTCTTTAGTGTCTGAACCACCAGAGAAGCTCAAAAAGAAGTTGTGGTACGTATGTATAATGCAATTATTTTGTTGTTGTTTTTTAGTGACTCAGTTGTATCCAACTCTTTGTGACCGCATGAACTGTAGACCACCAGGCTTCCCTGTCCATGGGATTTTCCAAGCAAGAATTCTGGAGTGGGTTGCCCTTTCCTTCTCCAGGGGATCTTCCTTACTCAGGGATCAAATCTGCATTGCCTGCCTTGGTAGGCAGCTTCTTTATCACTGAGCCACTAGGCACTTAGTCATAAAAAGGAACAAACATGAATCAGTTGAGCTGAGGTGGATGAACCTAGAACCTATTATAAAGAGTGAAGTAAGTCAGAAAGAGAAAAACAAATATCATGTAGTAACACATATATATGGATTCTAGAAAAATTGTATTTATAAACATCTGCAGGAATGGAGACACAGACATAAAGAATGGACTTGTGGACACAATGGGGGAGGAAGATGGTAGGCCAACTTGAGAGAGTAGCATTGATGAATATACACTGCACACATGCACGCTAAGTCACTGCAGTCGTGTCCAACTCTTTTCAACCCAATGGACTGTATAGCCTGACAGGCTCCTCTGTCCATGGGATTCTCCAGGCAAGAATACTGGAGTGGGTTACCATGCCCTTCTCCATGTATATACACTACCATGTGTGAAATAGTTGGCTAGTAGGAGGCTGCTATATAGCACAGGGAGCTCAACCTGGTGCTCTGTGATAACCTAGAAGGGTGGATGGGAGGGGTGGGAGGGAGCTCTAAAGGAAGCGGATATGTACGTATATATAGTTATCACTGATTCATGTTGTTGTATGGCAGAAACCAACACAACATTGTAAAGCAATTATCCTCTAATTAAAAAATTAAATTAAAAAAAGTGTAATGCCTTCATATGTCACTCAGAGCAATGACCAAATTTCTTGATTAGTTCGTTGGCTCTATATGCTTTGCAGCATCCTAATCCCACACAAATACCTTGATCCTATATCTTCTCTTATTTTCACTTGCTCTTGGTTTCCTTGATGTTCTTAAATTATGAGTCACGCCCCTATGTCAAGGTCTTTGCACATGCTATCTCGCAGTCTGGAACACTCTTATGTGTATGGTTGGAATACACTCTAACCTTACTTACTTTTTACTGTGGTCAAAAGTCACCTTATTAGAGAAGCCATCTGCTATGAATAACAATCCAACACCTCTGCAGTCCTGATAACCTTTATTTTGCTTTATTGTGAGCCTTAGCAATTATGACCAATTGATTATTATATGTTTAGTTGTTTATTGTTGATCTCATTCAATAAATTATCAGCTACATGAAGACAGGAACTTTAGTTATTTTGTTCATTATTATATCCCCAGCACCTCAAACAGTGCTTGACACTGTTGAATGAAGGAATGAAGTTAAATCAGACTGTTACCTATTGCAGAATTACTTGCAATTGAGATTCATCTCTCATTGCAAAAGTAAAGACATATCTCCTCTCAAGGAACTTCAGGATTTAGATATGGTGAGGGTAAATGTATCCATGAAATTATCTGCATGAGGTCCCTGACTCTGTCATCATATGGATGTATCCTGAGTATGGTTTTCTCTAAGAATTTGCTTAAAAACTAAAATTAATGATAAAAGGGTAACTATATTGCATAAGTTTGGGCAGGGTTCTTGCAGGCATTAAAATGAGTTGATGATTTTGACAGTTGGCTTGGCCTGAGTTCTTATGCCACCTATGTGCTATGGCAGGGGTCCCCAGTCCCTGGACAATGGACTAATACTCTTAGAAGCCAGGCTGCACAGCCGGTGAGTGACAGGTGAGTTAGCGAAGCTTCCTCTGTATTTACAGCCACTCCTCATCACTCAGGTTACCGCCCGTGCAGCCAACTCCTGTTGGGTCAGCAGCGGCATTAGATCTCACAGGAGCATGAACCCTGCTGTGAACTGCGTGTGTTAGGGATCTGGGTTGCACACTCCTTAAGAGAATGGAATGCCTGATGATCTGGGGTGGAGCTGAGGCAGTGATGCTAGCACTGGGAAGTGGATGGAAATACACACTATCATTGGCAGAGAGGCTTGACCGCACAGAGACCATAATAAATCAATTGCTTGCAGACTCGTATCACAACCCTATCAGTGAGTGGCAAGTGAGAGTTAAGCTGCATCGGCATAGGTTTTATAGTGGCAAGCGAGTTGATGTACTTCAATTGTACAGCTGCATCTCCCCTCCCCCACCCCAGTCCATGGAAAAAATATCTTCCATGAAATCAGTCCCTAGTGCCAAAAGAGCTTGGACTGCAGTTCTGTGGGAAGCCTTTTTGCCCCCTTAGCATCCCTTGGGGGAGAACCTGAATGATTGCAAATACAATGGCCTCAGCTATTCTCTGGGAACAGACTTTGGGCTGTGTCCCTTCCTTTGAAAACACACCACACAAACCTACTCCCAACAGAAATAGAATAACTGTGAGTCTGACTGCCATGGAGACACAGCTGCATCACAGACCTCACGCCAGATGAGCAGAAGGTTAAAGGAAGGAATCTGCTGAAGAGGCCGAAAGGTTGGTTTGCTTACAGGCTGTTTTTTTAAATCTTTGCCCATTCAGCAACTGTTAGTAACAGTTTTGTCGCTCAGTATCTGCAGGGTCATGTTTCATTAGAGAGCACCTGACTTGTATTACTCTTCTTTTTTGATGGCAATATGGTTGGGCTTGATTAAAGTAAACAGAAAAGGAGGTTTGAATGAATTCCTGTTTCCAAGGAAAGGATGACCTGTTGATGTCTCACCCTGTCCCCTCCACTTCTCCTGGTGGTCACCTGCCTGTGGTCCCCACACACCCCGATGAATTCCTGTGACTGCCTGATGGCCTTGTCCCGCTGCAGGGCTGAGTTCAGCCATGTTCCCACAGCTCTAAGGAGTGGAGTAGCCAATGGTGCCGATGCCCCAGGAACAGCTATCAGAAAATGCTTAACACCAATAATAAAGAGGAAGATTAAAACCACAATGTGATACCACTACAAATCTGCTAAAATCATCAATTATCAATGTGAATAACATGGTAATGCATGTTATCGTTTGTATGATAATCAGGTTAGTTGTTGGTTATGGTTTGTTATTAGGTGTCTGTATTAGTTGTAGTATACGCTTGTTATGCATGTTTCAGAAATAATAGTCATTTATTAATTTAATTTATTGAATTTTAAAAGCATGTTCAGGAAGTTCCAGAAATGAAAAAGCTTTTAAAAAAAACAAAACTCCAGAAATCTCTTTGAACCTTGGCCAAGTATTGGGCTATACATGCATAGAGTGAAATTACACAATGCTGTTCAAAGAATGCTGGTGAATTATAAGCTTGCACAGGATGACGGTGTTCAAACTCTGATCATCCATGCTGTAGGCTCTTTGGTGATCACCTGGGGCATATAGTCGAGATTCCTGATAGGTTACACCTTAGAAGTAAGTACGAGCTATTCCCGGAGTAAAAACTACGTTAGCACTACTTACTAAAGCTTAAAAACAGTCATCAAGATTATTTTGATCTGATAGTGACTTAAGTATCTACAAATATAAAACCCAACCCTCTTTGAAAGAACACAACAAAATCTAGATGCTCAGCAGTGTAAGATTTACAAAGTCCAGAATGAGTAAGTTTTTTTTTTAAACTAGATGTGATAAGAAGATGGAAAACGTGTCCTCTAATCAGGAGAAAAGACATTCAGTAAAAATAGATCCATAAATTACAGTGATGCCAGAAGTTATAAGATGATAGTACAGTTATTAATGTAATGTTCAAGTACATAGAGAAAGGCATAAATATAGTGAGAAGAGAAATGGAATATATAAAAAAGAATCCATGAGAATGAGCTTCTGGAGAGGAAAAAAAATATTTGAAATGAAAAATCCTCTGGAGGAGATTAAGAATAGATTTCACACTACAAAAGAAAAGACTAATGAATTTGAAGACACTGCAACAGAATCTATCCAAAATAAAGCAGAGAACAAGGACTTTAAAACATGAACAAAGCTTCAGTGACCTCTGAGATAATATCAAGGAGTTCCAGATACATGTGGTTGGAGTTCCAGAATAAGAAGAGAGGGGGTGGAGAAAGCAAACGTATTAGATGGTTCAATGGCCGAAACATCTCCAAATTTGATTAAAACTATTAATTCACAGATCCAGGGAGCTCAGCGAACATCAAATAAGATCGCAAAAAAAAAAAAAAGATATCGCAAATACCTACATACAGAGTGACACGAGGCACGTTCATCTCAGTTCAGTTGCTCAGTCGTGTCCGACTCTTTGTGACGCCTCGGATTACAGCACTCCAGGTTCCCCTATCCATCACCAACTCCTGGAATTTACTGAAACTCATGTCCATTAAGTCAGTGATGCCATCCAACCATCTCATCCTCTGTCATCCCCTTGTCCTCCTGCCCTCAATCTTTCCCAGCATCAGGGTCTATTCAAATGAGTCAGCTCTTCGCATCGGGTGGCCAGAGTATTGGAGTATTGCTATTAGGCACATTATAGAGTGCTAAAAACCAGTGATTTAAAAAAAAATCTTAGCAGCCACCAAAGAATAAAGATAGTCTATAAAGAGAAAAAACATATTTATTATATACCTGTAGTCAGAAGCTATGCAAACCAGAAGACAGTGAACATCTTTAAAATACTAGAAGGGGGGAAATCTGTATGTGACTAAGATATTCTTCAAAAATATGGTAAAAATTTTTTTCAAGCAAACAAAAGCTATGACAATTCACCAGGAGATCTACATTACAAGAAATGGTTTTAAAAAGTTGCTTAGGCAGAAGACATGACGTAAGATGGAGATGTAGATTTATAGAAAAGAATTAAGAGCAATGGTAAATATGTAGATAAATATAAAAATATTTTTTACATTTTTAAATTTCCTTAAATTATAATTGAATTTTTATAGTAATAATTAAATAATAGTTATTATTATTATAATGTAGTCTGGGGTTTATACTAGGTGTAGAAGTGAAACAAATGAGCAAAATGGCATAAAAGAAGGGAGGAGATAAGTAGAAACACACTAAACCTATAAGTGCCTTATATATGAATTGATATAATACTATTTGAAGGTAGTTTTATTAGTTAAATATATATGTTGTAAACACTAGAGCAACCATTATAAAAAGAGCCATAGGTAATAAGATAGTAGACAGAGATAAATTGACATGTTAAAATTAATAATTGAGAAAAATTGAATGCTAAAACAATGAATTACTACCAAAAAAAAGACAGAGAGCAAATAAGTAAATAAGTAAGTGGTGAATGGGGTGAATAGAAGAGAATAACATTGTAGGTTTAAACCAAAACATATTGCATATTACATTCAATGTAAATGGTCCAAATGCCTCATTTGAAAAACAGATTCTCAAATTGAATAAAAACAAGATCCAACTATATGCTATCTGTAAGAAATCCATTTTATATGTAAGGACACAGGTTAAAGGAAAATGATAGAAGGTTTGATACAAGAAACAGAAGAAACTATAGATAAATTGGACATCATCAAAGTTTAAATCTTTATGCTACAAAGAACACCATCAAGAATATGAAAAGACCACCCCATAGCATGGGGAAAATATTTGCAAATTGCCTATCTTATAAAGGACTTATATTTAGAACATATAAAGAACTGTTACAACTCAATAATAAAAAGATAAGTAACACAACTTTTAAATGATTCAAGGATCTGAATAGATGTTTCTCCAAAAAAGATACGGAAATGGCCAATAAGCACATGATAAGATGAGCTACATCATTAGCCACCAGGGAAATGCAAATCAAAACCACCATGGGATATCACATCATACCCACCAGCATGGCTGGAATAAAAATGACATCATAATAAGTGTTGAGGACACAGAGAAATTGGAACTCCCATACACTGCTGGTGGAAATGAAAAGTGACACAGCCACTTTGGAAAACAGTTAAAATGTTAAACATTGAGTTATCATATGACTCCACAGTTCTACTCCTAGGTGTATATCCAAGAGAAATGAAAACATATATCCACACTAAAACTTGTGCATGACTATTCATAAGAACATTAGTTATCACAGCCAAAGTGAAACAACTCAAATATCTATCAGCTAATGAATGGATAAGTAAAATATGAGAAATTCACATAGTGGAGGATTACTTGGCAATGAAAAGGAAGAAATAGTGATACTTGCTACAATACTAATGAACTTTGATAATATGCTAAAGGAGCCAGACATAAAAAGCCTACATATTGTATTATTCCATTTGTACAAAATGGAAACTCTATAGAAACAGAAAGTGACTTAATACTTTCTTATCATCAGATAGTAGAGTTGAAAATACTATTGTCCAAGGATACCAGGAAGGGTGGGACATATTGCAGCCTGTTAAACTGGAAGGAAAAAAAATAAAAGTCCCACCTACCAAATGCGTTGGAAAGCTTCTGCTACAAGACTGTCAGAACATATGGGAATATTGCCAAGCAATTCTGGGGAAACAGACTTGGCACTGATTGTGGCCTTGTGTTCTATATGAAAGAAAAAACATTAATTTATGTCATAATTTATTACCTAGAAGCCAAACTGCCAGTTAAAATTCTATTTGCAAGCAGGTGTAGGTCTTCAATATAGCCTTCACCTAACATCATTGAACAATGTCTCTTCATAATCAAATGTGATGCAAGTTATCTTTGCAGCTACATCCTCAGTGTTTCCAAATGTTCAGAAAAATGGCAGGCTGGGAATGTTTGTAATTATAATGGAACTTATGTATCTGTTCTAAATGCAGCTGTTTGGTTTACACAGTACGGAGGAAATAAATCACCACATATAGAAGGGAGTGTTTGCTCTTATCCATCCCAATGAATTGTTTCCTTTAGAAGTTAATATTTTAAACATGCACAAGCAAAGAGAAGGGTAAAAGGTTAATGTTTCTAATTCTGTGCTATTTGGAATATACAATGTTACCTTTTTTTAAGTCCATAATACTTTAATTGTAATTGATGCAATCCAACCTCATTGATGCTTTTTGTAGCTCTGCGCATAAATTTGTTTTCTCTGAAGACTCAAAAGTGTCTGCAGGCATTCATCATCACGGTTCTCATGGTGAAGACTGCAAGGGCCGGCCTAAGATTTTGATCAGTGGAAAGATAGGATGCCTTTCATGCTCTTCTCCACCACTGGAATGTTCTCAGAACTTTTTTCTCTTGCTCTCCAAATCCTAGTAAGTTCAAAGCCTGCCTCCTCCATGAAGCTTCCCCTGATACTTCTACCTGGCCCACTGTAATCTTTTGTCTTTTTCTGAAAGAAAAATCTGTATCTCTAGTTCTCCAGGTAGTGCTCAGATCCTACTGCCTTGCATTTACCCTTAATTATCAAACTAACCTTCTTCTCTAAACAGTGACCTTCTATTTTTATTATTTTATTGAAGTATAGTTGATTTACAATGTTGTGTTAATTTCTGCCATACAGCAAAGTGATTCAGATATATATGTGTGTGTGTATATATAACACATTCTTTTTTATATTCTTTTCCCTTACATTTTATCACAGGATATTGAATATAGTTTCCTGTGCTATACAGTAGGATCTTGTTATTTATCCATTCTATATATAATAGTTTGCATCTGCTGCTCTCAAACTCCCATTCCATCCCTTCCCTACCTCCCCTCTCCCTTGGCAACCAAAGTCTGTTCTCTATGTCTGTGAATCTATTACTGTTTCATAGATGAGTTCATTTGTGTCATATTTAGATTGCACATATAAGTGATATCATCTGGTATTTGTCTTCTTCTGGCTTACTTTGCTGAGTGTGACAATCTCCAGTTCCATCCATGTTGCTGCAAATGGCATTATTTCATTCTTTGCTATGGCTGAGTAGTATTCCATCATGTATATACACATCTTCTTTATCCAGTCATCTGTTGATGGATATTTAGATTGTTTCCATGTCTTGGCTATTGTGAATAGTGTTGTTCTAGCATAGGGATGCATGTTTCTTTTTGGATTATTGTTTTGTTCAGATATATACCCAAGAGTTGGATCATATGGTAACTCTATTTTTGTTTTTTGAAGAACCTCCACTGTTTTCCCTAGTAGCTTCATTAATTTACATTCCCACCAACAGTGTAGGAAGGTTCCCTTTTCTCCAAACCCTCTCCAGCATTTGTTATTTGGAGACTTCTTAATGATGGCCATTCTGACTGTGTGAAGTGGTACCTTATTGTAGTGTTGATTTGCATCTCTCTAATAAGTAGCAGTGTTAAGCATCTTTTCACACGTCTGTTGGCCATCTGTGTGTCTTCTTGGAGAAGACACCATTTAGGTGTCCTGCCCATTTTTCAGTTGGGTTGCTTGTTTTTCATTGTTGTTGAGTTGTGTGAGCTGTTTGTATATTTTGGAAATTCAGCCCTTGTCAGTTGCACCATTTGCAAATATTTTCTCACACTCCATAGGTTGTTTTTTTTTGTTTTGTTTACGATTTCCTTTGACGTCCAAAGCTTGTAAGCTTGATTAGGTTCCATTAGTTTATTTTTGTTTTATTTCTATTGCCTTTGGAGACTGACCTAAGAAAACACTGGTGACATTGATGTCAGAGAATGTTTTACCTATCAAACAATGAGCTGCTTAAAGTCACATCCAGGTCCTGTATTTCTCATTCTTGCTCAGTTCAGTGGTGGATTTACAGATGGTAGCCCATAAATACTTGTTAGCAAAGTGACTGAGGAAAGAACTAGAAAATTTAATTGTTTAGGAACCAATTATTCAGGCTGCCCTCTGACAGTACAGAGGTTTGGGGTTATCGGTGGTTTAGGGATCACTTACATGTCATCATTTTTGTCATCCATTTTCAGAGAGCTTAAGAAATACTTAAAGCTCCTGAGAGCACTTGCTTCTCATCTTTAGTAATGATTGGATTAGACCAAGTGCAAAATAAAGGCCTTTCCTAGGAATCCCAAGCTCTTTCTGTGACACAAATCTGCTAGGATGGAATGGTAGAAGAGGGAGGGCAGGACGGGAAGTGGGGCTGGAGACCCGCCTCTGGATTTCAGTCTCCCTCTGGCCCTTAGCCACCACACCTGGCTACACTGCTGTTCTTACATTCCCTCTCACAGACCCCTACCCATTTATGTCTTAAAGGATTGCTTTGAAGATGCGTGTTTGGAAACATGTGTTTAGCACTTGTAAGCTCCTCCTCCAAGGCTTTGCAGAGTCAACAGGAGGCATTTTGATTATAGTTATTGGCTGTCGACACACAGCAAGTTGGCAGAAAATTGGAGGTCAGACCCTGCCTCTTCTTGCTGCTCAGGAGGAATCTACACAACCAGGCTGCCTGTGACGACAGGACTGAACCGGGGAGCTAAAGTCCTCGGAGCTGGGGCTCTGGGATGCTGTGACACCTGGGTGAGCAGCCTCCTCGGCAGAGTGGATGCAGCAGAAGCTGTGCTGAACTACGAACCAGGAGGCTCCAGGACGTGTTGCTGACTGAGGCCGAGGCCAGTCACAGAGCCTGCGGCTGTCTGATTTATTTCAGGAACAGCGTTTCCAAGGGAATCTTTAATTATTTAGGCTCTGGTCCTTAATTGGTTTCCTTTTCCACAAAAGGATCCCTCTTGTGATCAGAGTCCCTTTTATTAATCCATAATTCTCTTAGTGTTCATAACATTGTGTGTATGGATTTCTTTGTCCTGACTTCAGAAGTAATCTGTGTTTCTAGCTAAAGTATACCTTGGTGTTTAAAACTGTGTTCTTTAACTTCAACAAGATCTGGATTTGAGGTCAGGCTCTGCTACTTACTTGCTATTTGTGTGGGTAAGTCTTTTATCTGCTCATGAAAACAAAATTAAAATTTTTGCAAGTATTAGATGAGATAGAATACCTGAGGCATGATAAGGGCTCAGTATGTTATTGAGCAATTCTTAGTCTTTTTGTTGTTAGAATATTATTTACACATAAAGTTTGGTTTACCCCCATCTTGGGGTTTCCCAGGTGGTGCTAGTGGTAAAGAACCTGCATGCCAATGCAGGAGACATAAGAGATGCAGGATTGAACCCTGGGTTGGGAAGATCCCCTGGAGGAGGGCATGGCAACCCACTCCAGTATTCTTGCTTAGAAAATCTGGTGGACAGAGGAGCCTGGCAGGCTACAATCCATGGGGTCACAAAGAGTCAAACACAACTGAAGCGACTTAGCACACATGCACCCCCATCTTATTTAAATGCAACTTTATCTGTTTCATTTAAGTGTGAAATATAACTTTTTTTGATGAGCTTACACTTTCTTTTATTTTTTATTTAGTGGAGGCTAATTTCTTCACAACATTGCAGTGGTTTTGTCATACATTGATATGAATCAGCCATAGATTTACACGTATTCCCCATCCGATCCCCCCTCCCACCTCCCTCTCCACCCGATTCCTCTGGGTCTTCCCAGTGCACCAGGCCCGAGCACTTGTCTCATGCATCCCACCTGGGCTGGTGATCTGTTTCACCATAGATAATATACATGCTGTTCTTTCGAAACATCCCACCCTCACCTTCTCCCACAGAGTTCAAAAGTCTGTTCTGTATTTCTGTGTCTCTTTTTCTGTTTTGCATATAGGTTATCGTTACCATCTTTCTAAATTCCATATATATGTGTTAGTATGTTGTAATGTTCTTTATCTTTCTGGCTTACTTCACTCTGTATAATGGGCTCCAGTTTCATCCATCTCATTAGAACTGATTCAAATGAATTCTTTTTGACGGCTGAGTAATATTCCATGGTGTATATGTACCACAGCTTCCTTATCCATTCGTCTGCTGATGGGCATCTAGGTTGCTTCCATGTCCTGGCTATTATAAACAGTGCTGCGATGAACATTGGGGTGCACGTGTCTCTTTCAGATCTGGTTTCCTCAGTGTGTATGCCCAGAAGTGGGATTGCTGGGTCATATGGCAGTTCTATTTCCAGTTTTTTAAGGAATCTCCACACTGTTTTCCATAGTGGCTGTACTAGTTTGCATTCCCACCAACAGTGTAAGAGGGTTCCCTTTTCTCCACACCCTCTCCAGCATTTATTGCTTGTAGACTTTTGGATAGCAGCCATCCTGACTGGCGTGTAATGGTACCTCATTGTGGTTTTGATTTGCATTTCTCTAATAATGAGTGATGTTGAGCATCTTTTCATGTGTTTGTTAGCCATCTGTATGTCTTCTTTGGAGAAATGTCTGTTTAGTTCTTTGGCCCATTTTTTGATTGGGTCATTTATTTTTCTGGAATTGAGCTTCAGGAGTTGCTTGTATATTTTGAGATTAATCCTTTGTCTGTTTCTTCATTTGCTATTATTTTCTCCCAATCTGACGGCTGTCTTTTCACCTTACTTATAGTTTATTTTTTTTAATTATCATCTGTTTTCAAAAAAATGTTTGCTGAAGTGTTGTGTTACAATATTGTGTTGAAACCTACCTTTATCTGTGACTTATGTCCTTAACCATTCTGCCCATTGTCCCTCCTGCCCAGTGGTTTTGGTCTTGTAGCTCTTGCCCCCCTCCCCCAAGGGCCAAAGTCCTCTCATCCATCCATCACAATTTGGAATACATCACACTGTTACTACTTCCAGATCATACTGGTGTAAACTGAGAGTGTGAAGCTAGATGGAGTTATTCTAAAATAATGCTTCTCAACAGTGAGGCCCATGGGCCTCTCTATCACAATCACCTAGGAATGTTTCAGTTCAGTTCAGTCTCTCAGTCTTGTCCAACTCTTTGCGACCCCATGAACCGCAGCACACCAGGCCTCCCTGTCTATCACCAACTCCCGGAGTTTACTCAAACTCATGCCCATTGAGTTGGTGATGCCATCCAACCATCTCATCCTCTGTTGTCCCCTTCTGCTCCTGCCTTCAGTCTTTCCCAGCATCAGGGTCTTTTCAAATGAGTCATCTCTTCACGCATCAGGTGGCCAAAGTATTGGAGTTTCAGCTTCAACATCAGTACTTCCAATGAATAGTCAGGACTGATTTCCTATAGGATGGACTGGTTGTATCTCCTTGCAATCCAAGGGACTCTCAAGAGTCTTCTCCAATACCACAGTTCAAAAGTATCAATTCTTCGGCACTCAGTTTTCTTTATGGTCCAACTCTTACATCCGTACATGACTACTGGAAAAACCATAGCCTTAACTAGACGAACTTTTGTTGGCAAAGTAATGTCTCTGCTTTTTAATATGCTGTCTGTTATTCAATTGCAATTCCTAGGGTGCTGTGCCATTTTGAAGCAGATTCTTTTGTGGGCTTGGGGGATAGGACTCTGTATTATAATTAGCACCCAGGCTTTTCTTAAGCTAAATAAATAAAATTCTAGAATTGCTCCACTGCAGTCTTCAAACTTGCCCAATTACAGAGTGGCCTGGGGATACTTCATGAAAAGAGAGATTCCTGGGCCTCCCACTCCCCAGAGGTTCCAATAGAGAAGACTGATGATGTGTGTTTTTAATGCTGTGTGTTTTTAATGTGTCCACAAGTGACTGTCAAGCTGGCAAGTAGAGGAATGCTGCTCTATAGCGACTGGCCAGTGATGCGATTGGTGGTGGTGATGGTGGTGGTGGTAAGCTATGATGGAGTGAGGTAGTGATTCGGGAGGTTTGAATGATCAAACCTTGGGTCACGGGCCCTTCTTTGGCTCTCTCACCGTCCCCTTCAGGTGTGAGAGTCTGTGTCCAGCCATTCTCACAGTGTTTGAGAAATCCAAGCCAGGCCAGTCTGGATAGAAAGAATAGAGCGAGAACGACCATAAAGCTCCAGGGCAGACACCAGCGATGCCAGCTGAACCACCCTGGGACCCCGGCTAAAGGAAAGAACAGCTGCTCATTGTAACAGCAGTTTCTGGTTCTCTCTTGTAGCCTGGCTGAAGTTCCTGCCAATATCTTTTCCACAAATTGCCTCTTTTCCTTAAAACTGTCTGGGTGGGTTTGTAACCCAAATGGTTTTAATTCAAACAAGGTCCTGCCACCAGGTGCTGCCCGTGTAGCAACTTGTGACTGAGCTGCCCCTCACTACTCTCCTCTGGGCCTCTGGGCCAGCCTCTGTAGTCAGATTAGCTCCCTCAGAGCCTACTCTGCCTTCTCAGTGGGCTCATGTCGGTCAGAGCTCTTCCTCAGCAGCCCCAGGCCAGGCATGACAAGCTGTCACGTTTTGTGCACAAGTCTCATCTGTGGCAGGTAGAACAGGAGTGCTTCAGCCTCATCATTTGATTGTCAAATGTGGCTAGCAGGTTGAAAAATCTAGTTGTTTCAAAGATGCTCTCTTGGGATACTCATCACCTCTCAATGGTGGTCTCCTTCCTCCTAGCAAAGCTGGACGATACTTCCCCTATTCCGCTGTCCACCCCCTGATGGGAAGGCAGCCTCTGGTCCGAGCAGAGCCTGCCCCCTCTCCTCTTCATGGCTGCGTGGTGCCTGCTCTGTAGTTGTGCCCCCAACTACTTTGTGCCTGGCTCTACCACCCCTTCATGGCAATACTGCCTTTTCCTCTCTTTTCTCGTAGGTGTTAGCTGAGATCTCAGAGAGTGGTAGAGCTTTGCAATAAGGAAGACTCTGATACCACTGTATCTTTCATTTAGCTTGTTTCGTGACATTCCAGCCAACAAATAGTTAATGACGAGGGCTTCTTTCAGGCCCACTGCAGTGTTCTGGCCTGGAGAATTCCATGGACTGTATAGTCCATGGGGTTGCAAAGAGTCAGACATGACTGAGCGACTTTCACTCACTCTTTCTGGTGAGATATTTAGCAGGCTCAGAGGGGCATTCAAGATAAATAGGATAAAGTCCAAGCCAGAAAGAAATTCAAATGCCATTCCAGTGGATGACATATGCAAGGGTCAGCCATGCTGTGAAAACATTAGAGTCAGGATATTAAGGAGAGAAATGATGTGGAAAAATTTTAGTTGTAATGTATATATTTATATCTTTACAGAAATCTGAAATATTATCAGGAAAAAGCACTGATAATGTGCATTGTATTAAATGCTGTGCTGTCCATTCATCTAAGTCAATTTGGTCATTCACAGCTGTTGGGTTCTTTTGGCAATTAATGGTAATCTCCAATGACTAAAAGTAGAGGAAGTGTCTAGGTCTCATTCCCATTCACTCACTGCCGCCAAGTGGTCCATTACGAAGAAAGCAAATCTCAGAACAAATCCTGTGACACACACACAAACCTTTAGTAGCACATTAACATAAAGAACCATAGAATATGCTCTTTCTGGCTCCCTCCCTCAGTCCTTCTGCTAGGCCCCTTCCTGACAATTTCACTAGAGGTAGATGCAGAAATATTCTCTTGGGACGACCAGCTAGCCATCGAGTCAGAATCAGAGAGTAAATCCTCTGGTTAGAGAGGACATAGACCCAAGTGGGACTTCTAGACTGGGCCATCACACTGAAGAAGTATCAGGATGCTGCGTGGGACAGCTTATGCATAGGTGGAGGCATCTGCACCCTGCTAGTCACAATACAATGCTACTCAAATTGTCTTTGAAAATTATTTCTAACTCCACTAATGCTGAATAACCCGTCCACTGCTGATGGCGATAGAGATCACTGAAACCCTCAAGGTACTCTGGGGTGTGGACTCCTCAGTGGGACTTTAAAAATTCTAGCTAAGCACATCTGGACAGTTTATTCCAGGTTAAGATGTTAAGGATATTAAGGTACTCCTAGCATGGAGATTTAAACCAATGCACACACATACATACATACACACACGCACTTGTAGCACTATACTAAGCTAAAGTATTTTAAGGGAAATTTTAGACATCATACCAAATAGACAAAGTAACAAATCTTCAGTTTTATTGTCATGATAATTTCAATGAGATTAAATGAGAATGACTAAATTCACACTTAGTGAAAAACAAATACAGCCAATTATTAGTTAATTTGAACAAGATTATCTTAAGCAAAAAAAGAAAAATAATATGCACTTTGCTTCTGATATTCAACTCTAATGCCATTAAGGAACAATCACATCTGAACAAGGGAAATCTTCCTGCCTTAGCTCTCTCTAGTTCCTCATCCATCATCTGGCTTTGGATTTATGGTTTTCCACTTGACCAGCATTTACTGGGTCTCTGCACTATGGCCGGATGGGGGTTACAAAGATGAATACAAATGTTCATTGTCCTCCAGGAGCCCACAGTCAAATGGAGAAAGCTGAATTTTAAACAGGAGCTACAAGTGGCAATGCTAGGTCACAAATTCAGGGTAGCAAGAATTGTTAACAGTCCTTTCTACAACTGCATTAAATTTCTGTCTTGATCTCTCGTTACTCTAGTAGAGAGAAATTGGCTAGAAAATTCCAAGTCAATTCAGACTGATAGACCTTTCCGGGTTTCCCCCTTGCCCTTCTCCCAGCTCCTTTAGCTCCCTTCTCAGATGGGGGAAGTGAAGCTCTTAGGAGCTTGCCTCCCCTCCTGGGCCACCCTCACCCACCCTCAGAATTACGTGCCAGTGACTTACTCCCTCTTGCTTCTGGCTTCCCTTTTCTCTGGTTCCAGTCCATGAGATCTTCCAAATCAGAATGAACTTTGTGCTGTAAGATCCTCTGGACCTAGGCTTTTGATCTTTTAAAATATTCTCCTTTAAACAATGAACTGCCAACCTGAGTCTATTTGGGGAAACTCAAAAAGCTAATATTAACTGATTTCCTGCTCTTTGAATTTTTTATTTAGCAGCCTTTTACTCTGAAGGGCAGTGAGGAGAGACAGCTCATCTGCCTTAAATGGTGGAAAGGACAGTGCTATCAGAGAATGCTAGAGAAAGAAGTATAGATTTCTTTTCTAAATGCTTTCTCTACATTTTGGCAGTTTCGGTAGAGTGTGCTCAATAAGGGTTTTCTTACTGGTGTAGTGTGTTGTAGGGTGTCATGAGCCCATATGAGAGAGGCACCTAAAGCTGACTCTGAGGTTTAAGGAAAAGTAAAAGTGAAAGTGTTAGTTGCTCAGTTGTGTCCAACTCTTAGCAATCCCATGGACTGTAGCCCGCCAGGCTCCTCTGTCCATGGAATTCTCCAGGCAAGAATACTGGAGTGGGTTGAATGATACTGGAGTGGGATCCCTTCTCCAGAGGATCCTCCTGACCCAGGGATCAAACCTAGGTCTCCTGCATGGCAGACAGATTCTTTATTGTCTGAACCACCAGGGAAGCCCGTCTTTCCTGGTGAAGGGAAGTTGGCTAAGTGGGTAAGCAGGTTTGAAAAAATAGCACAGAAATAGCTGAGAAAATAGCACAACAGAGGGCTATGGCCATAATGGAGAATATGTCACATTTGGGGATCTGTAAGCAATTTAGTGCGGCTGGAATAAAATTTATGGTAGGATAAGAGCCTAGTAAAATATGGAATTGAACTAGTAAACTGGGCTCAGATAACGAAACATGCCATCTTAAAGGCAATGGAAAGTCACAGAGGATTTTTTGTAAAGGAGAATGACATCAAATTTACACTGTACAAAGGTCAACTTGCCATTGGTGAGAATTAAAGGAAAGGCAGGTAAACTAGCTAAAAATGAGCATCCAGGAACCAAGAGAGAGATTATGAGGCTCTGATCTGATACAATAACAAGAGAAGATGAAGAGAAAGGAAGACACTGGAGACAAAATTAGGAGATAGAATAGAAAGGATTTAGTAATAGGTTGAATGTGTGTAAATAAGGAAGGTTTAAGAATAATTTAAATGTTTTTGGTGGATGATTCTCCATGAAAAAGAATGTAAGGGAAAGAGCTGACTTGGGGAAGGAGGTGAGGTGGGAGAATGAAGAGAAAATATTAGTGTCTGTGAGACGTCCAAACTGAATTGCCAGGATGGGTCAGGAGCTCATGCAAGAATTCTAGGCTGAGATGGGAACGGGGATTCTGTTCCACAGAGGAGGTGGCTAAAGTCCAGAGGGTGAATAAAGGTGAGAGAAGGAACATACACACGGTAAGGAGAAAAGGAATAATTCCAGATACTTAGAAATCACCAACACTTAGCAGTTGATCCCTTTCCCAGTTTCTGTTTTCAAGCTGGTTTGCATCTGAATGGTAATTTGCTTATTTAGGAATTGTAATATTAGCTGCAGAGAATTCTGTGTTTCTGTTTATAGTTGTTGAAAGTTCTGATTTTAAGAACAGTATCTTCAACAACTGTTTTCTATGATGTTCAAGATCTGGCTGGAACATAGTCTTTCTCTGTTAAACCTGTTTGTGGAATGTTACAGTCCCCTGATGACTGGCGCATGGGGTCTCCTACACTGGTCTGCCCTGTGGTGGCGAGGGGAAGGGAACAGGAGGATTTTCAGGGCTCTCAAACCTAATGGCAAGGAAAATGTCTAGGTTTTGTGCAGCTAAAATGACCTCCATCTTTTCTCAGAAGTCCTCAACTCTTTTTTTTTTTTTTTTAATGGACCATTTTAAAAGTCTTTATTGAATTTGGTACAATATTGCTTCTGTTGTTTTTATGTTTTGGTTTTTTTTGGCCTTGAGACATGTGGGATCTGAGCTCCCTGACCAGGGATAGAACCTGTATTCCCTCCATTGGAAGGTCAAATCTTAACCACTGGACCACCAGGGAAGTCCCTAGTCCTCAACCCTTACACTTTCTGTGTTAGAGGATGAAAGGTTTTGGGTCTGTAACAGAACATTTACTAAAGTTTTGATATCAAAAAGCCAACTAATAATACTTTTGTGCATAGGCATATGTTTTTGTAAAAACTATTTTGTTAGGACAATGAAATTCCCAAAGTTATATAAGGTAAAAAGAAAGTGACTTGCTCTTGAAGGGTAAGGTAATAAAATTGCTTCAGTACTTATCACTATCATGGTAAAATGGTTATCAAAAGATTTATAAGTATTTTTCCATTTATCACAGCACATTATTCTTATTCACAGATTAATATTATTCACAGAACACCAGTGTTCCATGGCATGCCATATGAGAGACACTGTCCTGGTGGTTTCATTGTGATGGTCCACAATCCTACATTCATCGAATGTGACCCCTCTAACTTTAAATTTATTCATGAAAGGCAATTTCAAAAAAGTAGAAGGATGTATCCAGAAAGCTGGTTAGTTCTGTCCTTCAGTCTCTACTGTCCCTGTCCTTAGCACTTTTGGGGAAAGCAGGGCTCTGGAAGGCTGTAGACAGACCTTGCAGAGACTCTGCAAAATAAGAGGCAATGCTCTGGCCGCAGCTGCAGCAGAGAGGTGTAGGAACAGTCATTAGACAGGCCACCCGGAGGGAAAGGCAGCCAAGCCACTGATTGCAACCGGGTTAGTTAGCAAAGGTCCCCACCACCGCATCACAGATGCGCCGGGGGGAGAAGGCTGGGGCATTGTCCCAGCCTCACCTCCTGCTGTGCTCACAGCCTCAGCAGCCACGTTGCAGAGCTGTGTCACCCTCTCCCTGTCTGAGGACGTATGAATGTGCAGAATATACTGTTAAAGGGTTTTCTTTAAAGGATAAAATCATGGTGCCCTACAAATGTAACATGTGTCAAATATTATGTTTAATTCAATACGTGGCTGAACCCACAAGACATTACAACTGGTGTAAGGAATTCCAAGAACCACACTGAAACAGGGACTAGGACTTTAGAAACAAATTTACTAATAGATGCAAGATGCGTCCACCCACAGGGCAATAATCAATTCATTTGCATTTCTATGGATATGAATAATTTGTATCATTATCTGCATTCTACGATGTACAGGGTTAGAAAATAGCTCAAAGAATATGAAAGATGAAGAGAATCCAGACGGGTGAGTTGCTTAGTCTAGTTTCTAGTTCATAAGGTGAAGTCACTCAGTCGTGTCCGACTCTTAGCGAACCCATGGACTGTAGCCCACCAGGCTCCTCTGTCCATGGGATTTTCCAGGCAAGAATACTGGAGTGGGTTGCCATTTCCTTCTCCAGGAGATCTTCCTGACCCAGGGATTGAACCTGGGTCTTGTTCACAGTAAGTTCAATTAAGTTTTAGCTATCATTTATTATCCCTGATAGCCCAGTTGGTAAAGAATCCACCTGCAATGCAGGAGACCCTGGTTTGATTCCAGGTGGGGAAGATCCACTGGAGAAGGGATAGGCTACCCACTCCAGTATTCTTGGGCTTCGCTTGTGGCTCAGCTGGTGAAGAATCCACCTGCAATGCAGGAAACCTGGGTTATATCCCTGGGTTGGGAAGATCCCCTGGAGAAGGGAAAGGCTACTCACTCCAATAGTCTGGCCTGGAGAATTCCATGGACAGTATAGACCATGGGGTCGCAAAGAGTCAGACATGACTGAGCAACATTCACTTCATTGTTATTACCGTAATAGTGTATTTGGAATCAGACAGGCTTTGTTCTGAATCTCAGCTCAGCCACTCACTAACTGGGTAACCTTGAGCAGGGAAATTTATCTTTCTCAGCCCAGTTTTCTTATCAGTGTGCCATTATTTTGGGACTAATGAAGAATAACTGGAATAATGTCTGTAAAATATTCCATATAGGGATTATCACGAGTAAACATTCAATACTGGTAGTATTATTTTTATTATTAAAATTGGCAATTTTAACAAAGCCAAAACTTCTGTTTATATAGCCATTGCTGGTATAATCAGCTAAAATTCCTTTTGGATATAGTTAAAGTTATAATTCATAAATAGATACATAGTTCAGTTCAGTTGCTCAGTCATGTCCAACTCTTTGCGACCCCATGAATCGCAGCATGCCAGGCCTCCCTGTCCATCACCAACTCCCAGAGTCCACCCAAACCCATGTCCATCAAGTTGGTGATGCCATCCAACCATCTCACTCTCTGTCATTCCCTTCTCCTCCTGCCCCCAATCCTTCCCAACATTGGGGTCTTTTCCAATGAGTCAACTCTTCGCATCAGGTGGCCAAAGTATTGGAGTTTCAGCTTCAACATCAGTCCTTCCAATGAACACCCAGGACTGATCTCCTTTAGGATGGACTGGTTGGATCTTCTTGCAGTCCAAGGGACTCTCAAGAGTCTTCTCCAACACCACAGTTCAAAAGCATCAATTCTCCGGTGCTCAGCTTTCTTCACCATCCAACTCTCACATCCATACTTGACTACTGGAAAAACCATAGCCTTGACTAGATGGAACTTTGTTGGCAAAGTAATGTCTCTGCTTTTAAATATGCTGCCTAGGTTGGTCATAACTTTCCTTCCAAGGAGTAAACGTCTTTTAATTTCATGGCTGCAATCACCATCTGCAGTGATTTTGGAGCCCGGAAAAATAAAGTCTGACACTGTTTCCACTGTTTCCCCATCTATTTCCCATGAAGTGGTGGGACCAGATGCCATGATCTTAGTTTTCTGAATGTTGAGCTTTACGCCAACTTTTTCACTCTCCTCCTTCACTTTCATCAAGAGGCTTTTTAGTTCCTCTTCACTTTCTGTTATAAAGGTGGTATCGTCTGCATATCTGAAGTTATAAACAAACCTCAAATATTGAGTCTGGCAAAATGGTACTTGTAATCTCTGTCCTTATTTCCAAAGCTAATTATTGAATAGGTCTATGTTTTTGCTTTGCTTTTCTTTTTTAGTTTTCTAAAATGAGGAACCCTCATCCCCCAGACATGAAAAAGAGTTTGTCAATGCTTCTTACAAAGCACACATAGAAACTTTTATTAAGGATCACTTATGAAACAGATCTTCATCATTATGAATTATTTACTCTCATTTAAAGAAACTCATTGATTCAGAAAATCATAGGACTGATAAGAAGCTTCAAGGTTACCAATCCATCCATCTCTTTGATTTCAGGTAGGAAACTATGGATTGGCCAAATAGTTCATTTGGGTTTTTAACCAAAGAAAACCTGAATGAACTTTTTTGGTCAACCCAGTATTATTCAAGAGATTAAGTACATTGTCCACACAGCTAGCCATCAGCAGAGTTGGGACCAGAAGCCAAAGCTTTTGATTTCTTGGTTAATTTCCTCTGAATTTCCTTACATTAGAGCCTCATCTAGTTGGCAGTAGCTAAAAACAGAAACACTAGCTTTCCTCTGCATATATTGAATTGAGAAATCAACCACAGAAATCCCCCAGCACTCAGGATGGATTGGAGATGCCAGAAAAGAAGGTTCCACTTGTCTCGAGCTCAGGAAACCATTGTCCAGGGTGGAAGGAGCAACCCACTTGTCTGCAGTGCCTCATGATTTATTAACTGTTACTGGTGCCCATGAAATATTCATCCATTCTCCTAGTCACTGCTCCACTGCATCAATAAACCATTGCTCCCCCATCTGTCTAGGTGTGCAGTTTAGGGAAGAAAAGCTTCACATGAAAAGGAAAAGAGACCTGTTTTCATGTTTAGTGCAGTAATAGAACACCAATGCACTTCTTCGTTTCTTGGGGTTTTTTCCAAAGCACAGTCAGGCTGACTTACTGCGCTTCTGGACATATAGTAGCCCCAGAGGGAAAGGCTTCACAAGGTTGGTTGGCTGGTTGTCATGCCCCCAGTTTCAGCTTGAGCTGATTTCCCCATATGCAGTAGAGCAGGGAGCCATGGCTTCTTTATTGAGGACGCTTGCCTGACCTTGAATCAGGTTCAGTGTGAAGCTCTGAGTTCAGCCTCTCCTTTGTGATCTGAAGCACCGAGTAAACTGTCTGCCCCCTTCCCTGCTCTCACTTCTTTGGATTCTTCTTCAAAGACTTTTTCTGCTAACCCTTCACTGTGATTGTTCCCCTTGAATCCTCTTCTCTTCTTACTGTGTATATTCCCCATAGGTGTTTGCATCCACAATCATGCATTCGCCCTCCATGAATAATCATTCACACCGTCTTGATCTCTCCTTCTCTCTTTTTAGATCTATATATCCAACTATATTCTCTATCTCTACCAGGTAGCCCTTTGCCACTCAAACGCCACAGGTTTCGAACTAAACTTATTATCACCCTCCAATGCTCCACTTCTGGGGAAATCTTTTGAGAGCTCTGAAGCTCCAATACTTTGGCCACCTGATGCGAAGAACTGACTTATTGTGAAATACTGTGATGCTGGGAAAGATTGAAAGCAGGAAGAGACGGGGACTACAGAGGATGAGATGGTTGGATGCATCACTGACTCAATGGGCATGAATTTGAACAAACTCCAGGAGACAGTGATGGACAGGGAAGCCTGGCGTGCTGCAGTCCACGGGGTCACAAAGAGGCGGATAGAACTTAGTGACCAAACAGCAACAACAGCTACAATGCTCCCCTTGCTCCCTCCATGCTCCAACCTGTTCTACCTCTAAGTCTTATCTTGGTGTTCTACCCCTAAATCTTTTCTTGGGAAAGGGATCTCCATCATGTTACCTGAGCCTGGAGACCTGGGAGCCTGGTGCTGATTCTCTTTCTCTTTGTCCCTCCATGTTGCAGTTATCACTGTTAATTATTAATGTCAAACTTAGTGACTTAGTGATGATTTGTTCATATGGCTGGCAAGATGGTGCTGGTTGTCAGTAGGGAATTCACCCAGGGAGCCTCAGTCCCTCTCCATTTGGGTCTCTCCCTGAGGCTCCTTGAGCTTCCTTATAGCATGGTGACTGAGTTCCAAGGGATAAGTAGTAGAATACACAGGTCTCTTAAGTCCAGGTCTCTGCTGTATTATATACTGGTCGAGCCAGGCTTCCCTCAAGGCTCAGTTGGTAAAGAATCCGCCTGCAATGCAAGAGATCCCAGTTCAATTCCTGGGTTGAAAAGATCAGCTGGAGAAGGGATAGGCTACCCACTCCAATATTCTTGGGCTTCTGTTGTGGCTCAGCTGGTAAAGAATCTGTCTGCAATGTGGAAGATCTATGTTCTATCCCTGGGTTGGGAAGATCCCCTGGAGAAGGGAAAGGCTACCCACTCCAGTATTCTGGCCTGGAGAATTTCATGGTCTGTATAGTCCATGGGGTTGCAAAGAATCAGACACTACTGAGCGACTTTCACTTTCAAGCAGGAGAGCCCACCCAGATTCTTGCGGGGAGTATCAGAGAATCAAAGGCTCTCTTTAATCTATTACACTCTATGCTCAACCTTCCTCTTGCGGTCGTCTCCCTGCATCCCTTTCTTTTCACATGCTGTTCCTTCGGTCTTGAAAGCTTTCTTCACCTTGTTCTACTCTTTCTTCAAGATTGTGCTTAAGAGTTATAGAATCTCCCCAAATCCTTCTTAACCCTACTCCCTCCAGGTGTAATGCAAAGCACTATGTCAGCATTTGTTATTCTGTATTATCACTGTTTATATCACTTTCCCATAAGACTGTGAGTGCCGTGAAGGCAGGGGCTGTCTTATTTATTTTTGTGTCTCCAGAACCAAGTATTGAGCTGGGCAGAGTAAAGGACCTCAGCAAACATTTGTTGGATGGGTAAATATTTCCTTATTTTAACCTCTCAACGATCATGTAAAGTGGCAGAAATTGTGTATTATTTCTGTGTTACTGCCTGACTTCCTTACCTTAGATTAAACAAACAGACAAACAAACAAACATGGCAAAGAATAATGGCATGACCCAAGGCCACACAGTCAGGAAGATAATTCAGTATAGTTAATTGGAATTCAGTTCCCCAAAGTAAGTTGAAATCATAGACCCAGGGATAAGATTGGGAAGGCAAAGAAAGAACTCTGCCATGAATAGACTCAGTTGTAGCAGGAAATACCCCTGAGGTTTCCTGCGCTAGTCTATGTTTCCAAGGGACTGCAAAAGACCTCTGTCCTTGCCAGGAAACTGAAAATACCAAAAGAGATGAAAGATAGTCTCAGAATCTTAAAAAAGAGAGAATGGACATTGTTCAGTGCTTTGTGCAAATGGGAAAGGTAGATTTAATGTGGATTCTCAAAATGATGGCGGAGAGTGAGAGTTTGCTAGTAATTCTCAAGTGACTCTTCAGAACACAGAGAGAGACAGTTATTATCAGAAAGAGAGGCTGTGTCTGACCCCAAGTGTTAGGGTCAATTGGATAATTCACTGGAGTTAAAACCTCAACTAAGATAAAACATTCCTCAAGGACATCTGACTTTCTGTGCTCTGATTTCATGCTTACCATGTCTTTGTTCACTAATTTGGCTTATTACTTATTTTTTTTGCAATTAGGAAAATATCCTCTTCATAGCACATACTGATATTCCAGTCACTAGAAAGAAATCTTCTTCTTTATAAATACACACATTGGTATTGCAACTTTTAAGCTCTTGAGTCAGTTTCTTAAAGTTAGAAAAAATGTCCTGTATACAGTGGGTTTTTAAAAAATAGCACAAATAATTCATATATACTTTCTTATTGTAAGAGATTCAAACAATTGAAATAAATATACGTGAAAGCCCCTTTCACCACCAGGCCCCCATCCCACTTTCAGTCTCAGAGATAATCATTATTAGGAGTCCAATATGCAGGCTTCAGTCCCTTTTCTATACATTTATACAGAGACACCTGTGTATTTATATATTTATGTGTCCTTTTTGATTTCTATAGAAATTAGATCATACTATAAATTTCCCTAGGGCTTCCCAAGTGGCGCTACACTAGTAGTAAAGAACCCACCTGCTAATGCAGGAGACATGAGACAGGGGTTTGATCCCTCGGTCAGGAGGAGGGCATGGCAACCCACTCCAGTACTCTTGCCTGGAGAATCCCACGGACAGAGGAGCCTGGTGGGCTACAGTCCATAGGAATGCAAAGAGCTGGACATGACTGAAGCCACTTAGCGCAGTGTGCATAAATTCCCGATTTCACGTAACTACCCCGTGAGTGTTCTACATTGGTCCTCAAAGCTCTGTCTTCTTGTTTCTGATGGCCGCACATTTTTGTAGGATGTATGAGTGTCCTCCAGAGAAACAGAACCAATAGGACGTATATATTAGAGAGAGAGAGAGATTTACTTTAGGAAATCAGTTCATGTGATCATGAAGGCTGACAAGTCCTAAAGCGTTCGGGCTGAGTCACAGTCAGAGGCCCAGGGAAGCCATTGGTTTAGTTCTAACCTGAATGCCTAGAGGCTCGAGACTCAAGAAGACCTAATGTTTCAGTTCGAGTCCAGATGTAAGAAAAAATCAAAAACGCCAGTTAGAAGGCCATCAGGCAAGAAGAATTCTCTCTTAGCAAAGGCTCTCTAGCCTTTTTATTTTATTCAAGCCTTCAGCTGATCAGATGAGGTCCACCCATGTCAGGAAGGGCAACCTGCTTTACGCAGTCTAGTTATTCAAACATTAATTGCATCCAAAAACACCCTTACAGAGACACCTAGAAAAATGTTAGATCAAATACCTGGGTACCTCATGACCCAGTCAAATGGACACATTAATTAACCATGTGGAATTATGTAATTATTCTACTTTTCCTGGGCCCTAGAAATACATATTTAAAATTTGATGAATAATAAAAGTGGCTTTCACCCAGAATAGCATTTTCAATGGACAATTCTATCACCAGTGTAAGAGAAACCTCATTTCCTAATACCTTTACCATCACTAAATTTTATCAACCTTTTGTATTTTTAGTAGTTTAATTGAGTGAAAATTTATTATTTTGTTGTTGAGATTGACATTCCTTTTATGTGCTTGCTTCCCTCTTGACAAATAGAGTATTTATCTTTCCTATTTTTAAACAAGGTTGATGATATTTTTTCCTTATTGACTCATATGTGCATTTTTTAGATATTATGGCTTTTAATCCTTTGCCTGTTATCTATGTTGTAATATTTTCTCTCGATTCTTCACATCTATATTAACTCCAAAAATGGTATCTGGTCCTGTAGACAAACACTTCCTTCATGACTATGGGTTTTGTGTCTTGTTTAGGAAAAAGAGTTTGCTAACTTAACCAGAAAAATTACCAAATGCCTGTCTGACCCAAGTAATAAATATCTTGAGTGACCTTGAGTCAGTCCAACACTGCTTTGGAGCATTAATTTTCTTATTAAAATAACAAATGTGTTCATTCAAACATTATTTACTGTGAACCACTTTATACCATGGGCTTCCCTGCTGGCTCAGACAGTGAAGAATCAACTTGCAATGCAGGAGACTCGGATTTGATCACTGGGTTGGGAAGATGACCTGGAGAAGGGAATGACTATTCACTCCAGTGTTCTTGCCTGAATGATTCCATGGATAGAGGAGCCTGGCAGGCTACAGTCCATGGGGTCACAAAGAG
Organism: Cervus canadensis; assembly: GCF_019320065.1. Taxonomy (NCBI): domain Eukaryota; kingdom Metazoa; phylum Chordata; class Mammalia; order Artiodactyla; family Cervidae; genus Cervus; species Cervus canadensis. The sequence continues at coordinate 15,027,051 of NC_057398.1, read as the reverse complement.
TCGGACACAACTGAGTGACTAACATTTTCCCTTTCTCGCCTTATGCTATACTCTGCCTAAATGCTAGAGCTGTGTGCTGTTCTTAGTCACTTAGTCATGTCTGACTCTTTGCGACCCCATAGACTGTAGACCACGAGGCTTTTCTGTCCATGGGGATTCTCCAGGCAAGAATACTGGAGTGGGTTGCCATGCCCTCCTCCAGGGGATCTTCCCAACCCAGGGATCAAACCCAGGTCTCCCACATGGTCTCCCACATTGCAGGTGGATTCTTTACCGACTGAGCCACCAGGGAAGCCCAAGTAAATGCAGTATTCAAGAATATACAGTCTAATGGGAGAAATGGATGATAAAACAACCATCACAATAACCACAGAGAATAACATGGCCTGTAACCGAGATTGGTGCAGAATCCCTTGGCAATCTGTGGGAGGAGCCCCTATCCAGACCAGGAGGTTTTGTAGGGCTGGTCCAGGTGAGGTAGGGGAAGATGCTGGGCAGACAAAGCTGCAGGTACAGAGGCTTGGGGGTGAGTGAGGGCATACAAACAGTTCACAGATTAAGGGTGAGGATGGTGATGAGTTGTGAGTCTGGAGAGGTAAGCAGAGACTGCTGCTGCCAATGTTGTTCAGTTTAGCCTTCTTTCTGCCTGAGGATACTAGGAGGCCTTTGAAGTGTGAAGCAGGGGAGTATGGTGTGGACCAGCCTTTATTTATTTTGTTTTTTTAAACTTCAAATTTTTTATTTTGTATTGGGGTATAGTCGATTAATGTTGTGGTCATTTCAACTGAACAGCAAAGGGACTCAGCCACACATACACATGGATCTATTCTCCCTGCACCCCCTTCCCATCCAGCCTGCCACATAACATGGATCAGAGTTCCATATGCTACACCATAGGTCTCTGTCGGTTATCCCTTTTGAATATAGCAGTGTGTACATGACCTTCCCAAACCCCCTAACTATCCCTTCCCCCGAGCCAACCGTAAGTTTGTTTTTTAAGTCTGTGAGTCTCTTTCTGTGTTGTAAGTTCATTTGAATCATTTCTTTTTAGATTCCACATATAAGGGATGTCATATGCTATTTCTCCTTCTCTGCTCGCTTACTTCACTCACTATGACACTGAGTCTCTAGTGGACCAGGCTTTAATAGAGACCATTTTGGTTGTTCAGTGGAGACGGGGCTTAAAGGGAAAGCGAGCAGAGGCAGGGAGGCCAACGAGGAAGGAGGCCATCATTCCAGCCTTGGAAGGAGATGGCAAGGGTGAAAAGGAGGTGGTGACGGAGGATATGCACACTGGGCAGACTGAGAGATCTGGGTCCACCTTTCCCACCACGCATACTGGTTATGGGTCAAGAATAATATATAGTGTTTTTCCAAGTTGAAGCTCTTTGTAGACAAACAAACAAACAAACAAAAAAACAACAAAAGACAACAGCTTAATAATGGATTGAAAGTAGCTCAGTTGTGTCCGACTCTTTGTGACCCCATGGACTATACAGTCCATGGAATTCTCCAGGCCAGAATACTGGAGTGGATAGCCTGTCTCTTCTCCAGGGGATCTTCCCAACCCAGGGATTGAACCTGGGTCTCCCACATTGGGCTTCCTTGGTGGCTCAGATGGTAAAGCAACTGCCTGCAATACAGGAGACCCAGGTTCAATCCCTGGGTTGGGAAGATCCTCTGGAGAAAGAAATGGCAACCCACTCTAGTACTCTTGCCTGGAAAATTCTATGGACAGAGGAGCCTGGTGGGCTACAGTCTATGGGGTCGCAAAGAGTCGGACATGACTGAGCAACTTCACTTTAACTATAATAATGGAACTGTAGGCAATAGATATATTTCTGAACAGAGTAGAGTCTATAGCAAGAAACAAAAGTCACCATATTTAAAGTACAAAGTCATTATATATTCAGACCATGCATATTTTTTATTCATATATTGATTGTCTTCATGTGACCATGAATGTATAATACAAGCTCAGCCTGTCTGCCCTCCCCTCTTATTCTTTGTTGGTTATCTTCTTATGGATGGGTCGGGAAAGAATAGGGCTTTTATCTGTCTTTCCTGAGATTTCTACCATTCTCAGGCCTGCTATTGGCACCCACTCACCTCTCTGCCATTTACTGCCTAGAAATCCTGGACCCGTGGATAAGGGTTGGCCTCCAGGGAGCCATGAAGGTGTGAATAGGGGAGGAAAAAATTATCTGATATTTTCCCATTCCTTTATTCTACATGATATCACTTCTCAAAGTGATATACAGACTTTACACTTCAACAATAAACTAGTCAAAGGCAATTACAGTAGAAAAGCAAAGCTTTAAGCCTATAAACTAATGTTTACCTTGTTTTGAGGGACAAGAGCTTCCCTCTGCTCCACCCTCATCCCCAGCTCTGCTTCTGTTTCCTCTTCCCAAGTAAGTGATCAGACAACATGCGGGACAGGACACATCTTTTGCTGGGAGTAAAGCTCCCCTTAGCACACAGAATTATTCTCCCAGTTCTCTGTTTCCCTCAGAAATGGGAAAAAAAAATATTGAACAGCATTTCCCGGCCTACTGCTGGCTAATAGCATTGACTGCTAATGTTTTATGAAATCCATCTCAGTCAGTATATGCATTAAGCAGAACCCACTGGGTTAACACTTGCCCCCTCTCCTGCTCTCTCCACATTATTGGGCTTGTCCCTCTATGTGAAGAGGCTCTGCAGCATCCAAGCCTCTGTGTCTGCCTGGCAACAGTGATGGGAAATGAATGCCATCTTGAAGCTGCCAACTGCCCTTCGGGGCTGACGTTTGATGGGCCTTTCAAAGAAAGCTGAGTATGCCGACACTGTGAGTTTGGTTATCACCCATTTTTCTAGGACAGAGGCCTGGGGCAGCCTCTAGTACCATTTGGCTGATATTAATTTCATCTATTTCTATTTCTCATGGTTAAAAACAGAAGCTGAGTCATTGGTGCTTTGGCATAAACATGTCCAGTTTCACCCATGAGACATCTGGTCCTAATAAATGGCAACACATAGAGGGTGGCGAGGGAGCCAACTGCAAATCCATTCAGAAACTTGTAAAAATAGTCACAATAAATTTACATGTGCTGTCTTAATGGATTCTTAAGTGAGGTGGGTATTTTCATCTTTATTTTAAAGATAAGAAAACAGAGGCTCAAAGACTTCAGAAGCTTGCCCAAGTCATACATCTTGCTGTATAGAGTCACGTGATTCTAGGCCTAGATGTTCCAGTATCTTAGGCTGGATCCTGTTTTTTTCCCTCACCCAAGCCAATGGACGCCATAAACCAGGAGAGTCAGTGACCAGGTCCAGGTGAATATGAAGCTTGTTTTTGAAGGAGAGATGTGAGATTTTGCAAACAGGGAAGAGTGATATTTGTTTTGGGGATGGGGTGTGGCTTTATTAAATCCTGGGCACTAAATGCATCTGAGCTGGAGGTAATATTAACACTAAAGCTCCTACCAAGAGAGGAGCTCCTGCATTCACCACTGTTCTCAGGGAACTTTCATGTTTCACCTGTGATCAGCTTAGCCTTATAGACAGTCAGCTTCAGGCTCTGAACATGGGCACAGCCTCAAGTACCATTGTCTCCAGTAATGTTAGGAACTGGGAGCTAAGGAAAGCCAGGACTGAAATGGGCTGGATGATGGAAATCTGACCCTTCCTCTTAGAGCTTGAAACAGTAGCTGATGTCAAAACCAGGAGTCTCAGCTGGGCACCAAGGGGCTATTTGCAGCTTGACAGCCTCTATTGAATTATTGATACCCTCCCTACCTCGGGACCTCCCCCTTGTTAACAAATCGCATTCTGTATGAAAATTTAAAGAGGCAAATGAGTGGAATCTCTTGTCCTATTATTGCCCTCTTCTTTTGCCATCTGAGCTCTAATTTTTAAGTCAGTCAGCCTGAAAGGCATCTCTGGGGAGAAGGCAGAGTGCCCAGAGCCAAGTCCAGGACAGGAAAACTGAAGGCCATGATTGAGACCATGACCTGAGTCCTGAGTCATTTAATGGAGCCTAAGTGACTCTGGGCTAGGTGAGCACTGACCCTCTGAGTTATTGAAACACAATAGGGAAAAAAAAAAATCTGTTCCTTCCTAACTGGGACAGCAATGTCTCTACCCCATTTGCCATATCTCTCAAATTTTCCTAAAGTAAAAGATAAAAACTTTTAAGTTAAAATTCAAATTTGGATTTGGGATACTTTGTTTGGTCTGCAGGGTAGTGGTGGTTTTTTTTTTTAAATGAAGATAGTTGTCAACATTTTTCAAAGTAGGAGGTTTACATAAATATGCAATTTTCTGACTTCTCTTGAGAAATCAGAGGACTTGGGCTTTCATTTGGTCATCACAACACTTCCTGCGGTCTGTAGTAGCTACTCCTTAAGTGAGGGATGGCTTCTTTGTTTTGCCAAGGTTCCTACCACTTCCTTGAGGGCTTGCAACTGTGAAACTTGGTTTCAAGAAAGATGGAGAATAAACTTTCTATGTGCTGCCTCCAGCCTGCTGGTAGGACTGCCTGGAGGACCATAATGGGTCTGACCAGTTATGGTAGATTGCCTTGTTGGCAATTATCCGCCTCCCCTTTCCTGTAAGAGGGGCTTCTCTGGTGGCTCAGACGGTACAGAATTTGCCTGCAATGCAGGATCTTTGACCCCTGGATCGGGAAGATCACCTGGAGAAGAAAAGAATGGCAACCCACTCCAGTATTCTTGCCTGTCCAATGGAGAAGGCCATGGACAGAGGAGCCTGGCGGGCTACAGTCCATGGGGTCACAAAGAGTGGGACAGGACTGAGCAGCTAACACTTTCACTTTCCCTATAAGAGGACTGTACACAACACCTCTGACCACTGCCTTGTGACTATGTGCAGATCCTTCAAGCAGTGGCTAAGAGGCATCGGGGATTGTCACCAGCTCTCTGGCTCTCTCCCTCCGCTGTGGGAATCACACACCTCACGATCTTTCAGCCTGGATCCCAGCAGGACAAGATCGCGTGGTGCAGACCAGCAGCTGACTTCCAGCTTGGAGCAGGGCCACATACTGGAGCAGAGCTGCAGCCAACCCTCAGCCTTCAGTGGTGTGAGGGAACAATAAACGTCACTGTCAGCCGCTGAGCATCGGGGGTTATCTGTTACTGCTGTAGAACTGACCAATGCAGCAAGACTTGGCTTGCTATAAAAGGGCACTGCGATGAAAAAACAATGTTTTTCTATTTTCTGAGGAAAGAAAAAGGTGGCATTTAGGGAATTCTTAAACATTAATTTTAATGGTCTTTAATTTTAAAAATAATTTTATGGAGGGGTGGGAGGGAGGTTCAAGAGAGAGGGGATATATGAATACATGTATCTGATTCACTGTGCTGTCCAGCAGAAGCTAATACAACATTGTAAAGCGATCATACTCCAGTTGAAAAACTAAAAATTTTAGAGGATTCTGGAAAGATCATGAATGTGCAAGTCGCTCAGTCATGTCCAACTCTGCAACCCCATGGACTATACAGTCCATGGAATTCTCTAGGCCAGAATACCAGAGTGGGTAACCTTTCCCTTCTCCAGGGAATCTTCCCAACCCAGGGGTCAAACCCAGGTCTCCCACATTGCAGGTGGATTCTTTACCAGCTGAGCTATCAGGGAAGCCCTGGTAAGATCATGGCAGTGATGTAAGATTAACTGGCTTGACTCAATTTTCCTTTTATTATAGAGAATTATCTTTTAAAATCTACATGTACTGAAGTTATATTTGCAGTTAAAGTTATATTTGTGATAGTAAGATGATATTACAAAATATTTCTTCTATCAAGAGTGCCTTGCATCTGACAGAGTTTAAACCACTCCTATTGTGAGGATCAAAGGGCCTAAACTGAAAATCCTTTGTCAGTATTGAATGATTACAAATTCTCATTCTTACTAGGTTTCTGGTGATGTGACACCTGTTTCTCATTTTCTCCCTTAGGAGGCAGGTCAGACATGACTATCCCCATTTGACAGATGTAAATACTGAGGCAGTAAGCAGGGCAGAGACTTGAGCTATTTAAGGGGAGAACTGAGGGAGAGTCAGTTTATCACCCATTCTCCAGACCACCAGGAATCCGTCCCGTGCCTTACACAAAACTGGGGCAAACCTGGGACTTTTGAACAATGATGCCAATATACAGATTTCTAGTCTAATGTCAGTTCCAATGAGATTTAGTTGGGGTTTATTTCTTAGAAGTAGTGAAAACCTAGTTATTGTCAAGATACTTTCATATCTCCGTTATACCTCCTTATAATGTTGCTTTCCTTGACTTCAGCCACTTCCGGAGTAGGAAGGACTACCCACTGCTGGGGTCTGAGGAAGCAGAGGCACCCACTACTTTCAGCACCTTCCCAAGGCCTCGCTGCCAGGAAACAGCTGAGGTAGAAGACTGAAGTCAGGCCTTTCACCTTGAATCTTGCTTCCCCTACCTTGGTCAGCCTCCTCAGGACTGCGAAGTCCAGATTCCTCTTCTGCTACAGGGACCACCCTTCCAGTTGCTTCTGCTCCTCCTCACCCATTGGTTCCCCTACAAGCCCCCCCACCTCTGTCCAGCCTCAGACATGCCAAGAATCCTTCCATAGCTATATCCTCTTTGCCCTAGACTTAAAAGTATATCTTTAAAAAATAGTGTTGCTTTTAGAGTCTTCTCTGATAGAGGGTAAGGGAAGTGATGGCTTTCATCTCCCCTAAATCCTCAGCACAGATGCTATAATTGTGTGACTTCTCATCTTCCAGACTTTTCAGTGACCTACCTGCTAAACTCAGACTCTTCAACCCAGCATGGAAGCCCTTCCTCCCGGCTTATTTCTGTTTTTTCTTCTCTTCCAGATGAATCTTGTTTTCTAGTCGTTTTTCTTTGGCCTGTGTCCCTCCTTTCAACTTGGAATCCTCTCTTTTCAGGGCTTAAAGGCCCACCTTTTTGCAGATGCCTCCCCTGCCCCTTTCTTCTTCAGGCCCAGAGCACTTGGTCTATGCCACGTATAAGACATCCCATTCTATGGTTATTTGTGTGTGTGTGTGTGTGTGTGTGTGTGTGTGTGTAATGTATGAGTGAGCTCCACTACCAGTGAGGGAAGTAAGCCCACCTTGCACATCTTTGCATCTTGCTTTACAGTGCTCCTTGCACAGAACATATGCTGAATAATTCCTGGCTGGATGATTGAAGGAGTAAATCATATTCATGACCTTGCCTTTGGCTGCTGCTCTGGCTCCTGGCAACCTGTCAACCTGTCCTGTGGCTGCAGCTCCCCCTATGAGCAGAGCTCAAAGAACATCAGCCCAGTGCCTAGTGCTCTAGAAGGAGTCCCTGTCTGTGTGTCTAATGTCTAGGGTATGTGCAGCTGGTTGCAGAACCCACAGGTCCAGGTGGTCTCATTTGCTCATAAATTATCCAGAAGAGCAGGATACATAAAAGAAAGGTTTAAAACTTCCTTTTTGGTAGGGATTATATTGCATCTGAAGATTGCCCTGGGTAGAATTGTCATTTTAACAATATTGACAATATTAGTTCTTCTAATCTAAGAACATGGTATATCTCTCCATCATTTTGTGTCATCTTCAGCTTCTTTCATTGGGGTCTCATAGTTTCCTGAGTACAGGTCTTTTACCTCCTTGGGTAGGCTTTTTTTCCCTAGGCATGTTATTCTTTTTGAAGTGATGGTAAGTGGGAAGAATATCTGAGTAGGTCTTCAGGAAGTGCTACTATTAGTAGCTACTATAATGGTGAATAAGACTGTAAATATCATGACCAGAGATAAAGTTAGAAGTCAAAGCCAAAGTTAAAGAGAGGAAAACCTTTCTCCCCTCTCTGCTTTTAATCCCCTCTGCTAGAGGAAGGTAGGGGCAGAGGGGACCACATTGCTTGGAGAAGAAATGCAGAGAGGCTGAGGCACAGGTGCATAAGCACGTACAGTAATTACCTCATTAATATCAAAACCAGTTGGAAACAGGCTCATTCCAGAGGGCAGGACTGAGCCAGCTTCCTTCCCGAGGCCCCCAGCCAGCACTGCAGCTCCTCTGAGGCACGGGGCTGGTTTGAAAACTTTCTCCAACTCCTGTAGCTGTGGAGGAGGGAGAGGCAAGACCACCTGAAAGCCCCGGTCTAATCCCTCCTCCAGTCATCACCTTTCTCTAATCACCTAGGTGCTGACTTAATAGAGCCTCCTGGTAGCCTTCACAGCTGTTGCCCCATTTCAGGACCAGTAGACCTATAACCCTACCTTAGAAACGAATGATTTACCATGGGAAATTGTGTGATTTGCCAAAGCTTTTTTTTTGCAATACAAGACAGTGAAAGGAAAAAAAGAGGGAGGAGATGAAGCTTTCAGGCATACATACTCTCCCTGGAGGAATCCAGAGTACACTCGGTTTATTTTGTGACTCTTCTTCACTGCCCTCCTCACCTCCTTATGTCCAGCCTTCAGGAAGCGCAGGTGTTCCCAAACCCCTAGGAGGGTGAGAGTCCTCTAGTAGGTTTGCACCATTTCTTCCAGACCACACTGATTCTCTTCTCTTAGTAAAAGTGCCTGTGCGCCTCGTCTCATGCAGAACCAGGGAGCAGAGACCCCCTGGCTGCAAAGAGTGATGTTCAAAGTCACCAAGGACATTGATGGCCAAATCAAGATTGATGCCAGAAACTGCTGATGAGAGGGTCTGTCCAACCACAAGCCTGGGTTGAACAGAATATTTTTAGAACATGCTTCACTCTTTGGCTCCCTTGACAACTCCTCACCAATGTTTTCTTATTTAATTACTTTCCATGTAATCTGCTCCTGCAAACTTGCCCTCAGTATCGCCTGCATGGACAGCTTCCATCTTGCATTTCCTAGAAAATACGCATGCTCTGTCATTTGGCAAGCACCTCCAGAGGTAGGAGAGAGATCTCTGTTGTGTCAATCTCCACTCCCATATTGCTATTAGTTTTTCCAAATGAAATGGAAGTGCTGCTAAACATCCTCAAAACCACAGGCTGAAGACGCTGTTTTACCTTAACAGCTGCTTTTCACTTGCTCAGTGCCAGGGCCCCTGAGGGCCAAGGAGCATTCAGTGGACCAGGACTTCACTGTGACCTCTTGATTGACCTTCCAGTCATCTGATCTGGAAGGGCACAGGGGCAAGAGCTTGTGGGCAGAGGTGAGGATGGGAGTGAAAGAAGGGGTTTTGGATAGGAAAGGTCAAGGGGTTTAATGGACATTGAATAGGAAGTTACATGAATCACGAACCTTGACTATGTGTTAATTTATTCTTTGGTAAAATAAAGAGGGGGCTTCCCTGGTGGCTCGGTGGTAAAGAATCCACCTGCCGATGCAGGAGATGCGGAAGACACAAGTTTGATCCCTGGATCCAGGAGAGCCCCTGGAAGAGGAATTGGCAACCCACTCCAGTATTCTTGCCTGGGAAATCCCATGGACAAAGCAGGAGAAGGCTGGGAAATTGGTTATCCATATGGAGAAGAATAAAAACATATCAGACACAAAGAATCAGTTCCAAGTGCATGATAAAGCTCTGCATAAAATCAAAAACTTAATCCTTTCTTTTTGAGAAAGAACCATAATTTATACAAGCACTCTTTGTTTTGAACATTTTCATTACAACATTTATAAAAATACCATGGTGTAGTAGCTTGATCAGCTACTACAATATTAATCAGTGTAGCTTGATCTTTGCATAAATTTGGAATTATTTTTTTAGGATTAGTTCCTTGAAGTTTCATAGATGGTTCTAAGCTAGCACCTGGCTTGATTCTTACTGATTATCTACATATTCTTGACAGTAAATACCACATTTTCTTTTTAAATTGAAATATGGTTGATTTACAATTTTCTGTTAATTTCTGCTGTACAGCAAAGTAATTTAGTTATATAAATATATCTGGAGAAGGAAATGGCAACCCACCCCAGTATTCTTGCCTGGGAAATCCCATGGACAGATGAGCCTGGCAGGCTACAGTCCATGGGGTCCCAAAGAGTCGGACACGACACTTTAGTATTTATATTAACACTAACACTTTATTATATATATCCTTTTTTTTTTCCAAATTATGATTTATCACAGAATATTGAATATAGTCCCCTGTGCTATGTAACAGAAACGTGTTTGTCTATTCTGCGTACAATGGTTTGCATCTGCAAACTCCAAACTCATACTCTGTCCCTCTTCCACCTCCCTTCCCCCTTGGCTACCCCAAGTCTGTTCTCTATGTGAGTTTGTTTTTATTTCATAAAAGTTCATTTGTGTCATCTTTTAGATTCCACATATGAGTGATATTATATGGTATTTGTCTTTCTGACTTCAACTTAGTATGGTAATCTCTAGGTCCATCTATGTTGCTGCAAATGGCATTGTTTTGGGGTTTTTCATGGCTATGTAGTATCCCATTGTTTATATGTATCACATCTTCTTTATTCATTCATCTGTTGATGGGTATTTAGACTATTTCCATGTCTTGGCTATTGTGAATAGTGCTTGTGTGAACATAGGGGTGAATGCATATTTTTGAATTATATTTTTTTTGTCTGTATATACCCCCAGAGATGGGATTGCTAGACCATATGGCAGCTCTATTTTTAGTTTTTTGAGGAAACTTCACCTGGTTTTCCATAGTGGCTGTACCAATTTATCTTCCTACTAACAGTGTAGGAGGGTTCCCTTTTCTCCACACCTTCTTCAGCATTTGTTATTTGTAGGCTTCTTGCTTGTTTGTTTGTTTAAGTAAAACAGTTTGTTTATTTATTTTTAATTAATTAATTAATTTTAATTGGAGGCTAATTATAATATTGTAGTGGTTTTGCCATACATTGACATGAATCAGCCATGGGTGTACATGTGTCCCTCATCCTGAACACCACCCCACCTCCCTCCCCATCCCATCCCTCAGGGTCATCCCAGTGCACCCTCCCTGAGCACCCTGTCTCATTTGTAGGCTTCTTAATCATGGCCATTCTGACTAGAGTGAAGTGCTACCTCATTGTTGTTTGGATTTGCATTTCTGTAATAATTAGCAATATTGTAATTTGCTAAATATTAGCATGTGTCTGTGGGCCATCTGTATGTTTTCTTTGGAGAAATGTCTGTTTAGGTCTTCAGCCCTTTTTTCAGTTGGGTTATTTGTTTTTTTGTTGCTGTTGAGTTGTATGAGCTTTTCTATATTTTGGAGATTAAGTCCTTGTCAATTGCTTCATTTGCAAATATTTTCTCCCAACCTGTATGTTATCTTTCCATTTTGTCTATGGTTTCCTTTGCTGTATAAAAGCTTGTAAGTTTGATTAGGTCCCACTTGTTTATTTTTGCTTTTATTTCTATTGCCTTGGGAGACTGACCTAAGAAAACATTGTTATGATTTATGTCAGAAAATGTTTTGCCTACATTCTCTCCTAGGAGTTTTATGGTGTCATGTTTTACAAAAATGTAATACTTCTAAAAGGAAGTGTAGGGTTAGACATAAAATTAAAAAAAAAACACAGTGTAGGAATATAGTGACAAATTTGACTATACTAACATTAAATCTAAAACTTCTTTTTAATAAACAACACCATAAACAAATATTAAAGGTAAGCCTGAGACATGGAGAAAATATTGGAAACACAGATAATTGTTAAAGGCCTAGTATCCAAAGTTTACAAATAGGTGCAATAAGACAAAAAGTAGAAAACAAGCAAAACATAAGATGATAGTCATTACTTGTGAATAAACACACGAAAAGATGCTCAAAGTTCCCCCTAACTAATAAACTACAAATTAAAACGACTAGTATGTACCACTACTCACTCAACAAGTTGACCAAAATTTTAGAAGTCTTGTCATAAAAAGTGTAAGCATGGAGAGATGAAAATCCTCCCCACACTGCTTTGTTTCTGGTTTCAATCACTTTGAGCTGGAAATTGCATACAATCTAATGAAACAGTAAAAGCACATGAAGAAATGGGAGATTTACAGAAGAGCATTGGTTGCAACATTATTATAATAGAATAAAATAAGAGGAAACTACCTAAATGACCACCCACGGTGGATTGAGAAGTTATAGGATAAAATACAATAAAATATTACATAAAATTTAAAAGGAATAGACTAGAATTACATGTATTAACATGGATACATCTCAAAGACATCATGTTAAATAAAAAAAAAACAAATTACAGAATAGATATGATAGGATACCATTTACATAAAATTTGGAAGAATATAAAACAATCCTACTTATTTATGGATTCACGTATGAGACACATATTGTACAGTAACATAAAGCACAAATGGGAATGATAACCATCAAATTTATGATGATGGCCACTTGTAGGGAAGATTTCAATTATAGTTGTAATCTTTTATGTAAAAAAACTAAAGCAAATAACACACAATGTAAAGATTTGATAGAGGTAGATAGTGGGCAAACAAGTATTCATTGTGTTATTTTCTCTCCCTCTGTACATCTTTACAGAATTTTGTAATCCATTTTGAATGGTTTAAAATTGGCTTTTACTTCCAATAGGAAGGAAGATGAAAGTAGAACAGGCCGCTGTTGAGTGGTGATGTATGATCTGCCACATCCTTCCAACTGCCTAGGACAGCTGTTCCTAGTACCTAGCCCAGTGCCCGGCTCCAGAAGAGCAGGCAATAAACAAAGATGGAGAGAATGAATGGCTGAATGGGCTCGCGTTTGGAAATGGAATATGCCCAGTCATATGTACGCTGTGCCCTCTCTGTCATTAAATCACACTCGAAGCATCGTTTCCTTCCCATCCATCTCACTCAGCCTGACTGGCCATCTAGTATAATAACTCAGGGGAATTACATTTAGGGACCATTTTTTTTGCAGGACAGCAAGGAGCTGCAATTCAGTCCTGGCTGTGCTCCGAATTCATTAGTGTTTTTTCGGCAACGTGTGGTGCTCAGAAGTAGAATCCTCTCTCAAAGCAGGACACCACTGTCTTTCTTGTATTATAGTCATAATAATAACCAAAAACAAACCCAAGGAAGTAAACCCACCAGGGAGGCCTTCCTCTTTAATTAAGGCTTTCTAATGAGCCTCAATCTCACCATGTATGGGACTCAGTTCTCCTTTATAAACAGAAGATTATCGATGTGGGGTGTGTTTTCTTTTGCAGCCCTGTTTGCAGCCGCTGTTTTTTCTTCATTTCCTTCTCCTGGTGCTGCTGGTCCTCTGTGTACATGCAGATGCACACGGGTGAAGGGTATAACATCAGGAGGATCCAAACCTCTTTATTCACTCAGCCAGCTTGCAATTCTAAGATTCTTTAGGTGTCATCCAGGGAAATGTAATGTGGACCCGGTAGCTTAATTGGTTGGTAATTAACATAAAATCTTAGGTTCCAGCCCCCAAAAGACAGAATAATGGACTCTGCTCATCATTTGAGACAGAGCATCTCAAATATTGGCAAATGTATCATTTATGTGAGGGGTGAGGGTCAGATAAACCAGGATGGCATGAATCATGGCAAAGTACACCACTACCAGTGGAACTCAAAACTAGCCCCAATCTGGTGGGTCTGTGGATTCCTTTTATGAGAAAATGAGAGTATCTTATGTAGGTAAAAATTATTAGTCATGTCCTCCTACCTCACTTACAAATGTGGAACTGAGAAAGTGACCAGGGTCAAGATTTCCATCTTTATTGCTGGAGAGTAGAAAATAGAGACTTGGTCTTTCTGTCCTTTTTGTGATTTTTTTTTTTATGAACCTGAGGGTACATTATAAGGAAACATGTGAAAAACTCAAGCAAAGAGAAATTTGGGCTGCATCTCTGGGAAAAAGAAACTAATCATGGTGAGATCCATTAGACTGTGTAACAGTTTCCCAAGGGAAATGATGTAAACCTTGAAGTCACAGTCATTTAAATTTGACCAAACCATACATTTGTGAGCAGACCCCAGGGAACAATCCTGCATTGAAGAGGGGATGGGAAGGTGATAGGTCAGATGATCTAATAGATCTTTTTCAACTTAATTTCTAGGATTGTAGGATCCTAATTAAAATGAACTATATTGCCTATTATGAGCTTGTTACATTAATATTCTGTAAGGTCTCCAAACAGGTCAAGGGGGTTTCAACTTTTTCTTCTTTCTGTGAAGCCAGTGTCCACTAACTATCTTAACCATGTACCTGCCACTCATACACTGACTTCTTCCTAACAATGCTTGAAAAGTCTTTAAAAGAAATTACAGCATATATATATATATATATATTTTTTTTTTTTTTTAATTAGTTGGAGGCTAATTACTTCACAACATTTCAGTGGGTTTTGTCATACACTGACATGAATCAGCCATGGAGTTACACGTATTCCCCATCCTGATCCCCCCTCCCACCTCCCTCTCCACCCGATTCCTCTGGGTCTTCCCAGTGCACCAGGCCCGAGCACTTGTCTCATGCATCCCACCTGGGCTGGTGATCTGTTTCACTATAGATAATATACATGCTGTTCTTTCGAAATATCCCACCCTCACCTTCTCCCACAGAGTTCAAAAGTCTGTTCTGTACTTCTGTGTCTCTTTTTCTGTTTTGCATATAGGGTTATCATTACCATCTTTCTAAATTCCATATATATGTGTTAGTATGCTGAAATTACAGCATATATTATGAATTGAAAATTTTATTCATAGTAGTTTGACTGTGTGGGTCACAATAAACTGTGGAAAATTCTGAAAGAGATGGGAATACCAGACCACCTGACCCACCTCTTGAGAAACCTGTATGCAGATCAGAAAGCAACAGTTAGAACTGGACATGGAACAACAGATTGGTTCCAAATAGGAAAAGGAGTACGTCAAGGCTGCATATTGTCACCCTGCTTATTTAACTTATATGCAGAGTACATCATGAGAAATTCTGGGCTGGAGGAAGCACAAGCTGGAATCAAGATTGCTGGGAGAAATACCAATAACCTCAAATATGCAGATGACACCACCCTTATGGTAGAAAGTGAGGAAGAACTAAAGAGGCTCTTGATGAAAGTAAAAGAGGAGAGTGAAAAAGTTGGCTTAAAGTTCAACATTCAGAAAACTAAGATCATGGCATCCGGTCCCATCACTTCATGGCAAAGAGATAGGGAAACTGTGGAAACAGTGGCTGACTATTTTTCTGGGCTCCAAAATCACTGCAGATGGTGATTGCAGCCATGAAATTAAAAGACGTTTACTCCTTGGAAGAAAAGTTATGACCAACTTAGACAGCATATTAAAAAGCAGAGACAATACTTTGCCAACAAAGGTCCGTCTAGTCAAGACTATGGTTTTTCCAGTGGTCATGTATGGATGTGAAGGTTCGACTATAAAGAAAGCTGAGCACCGAAGAATTGATGCTTTTGAACTGTGGTGTTGGAGAAGACTCTTGAGAGTCTCTTGGACTGCAAAGAGATCCAACCAGTCCATCCTAAAGGAGATCAGTCCTAGGTGTTCATTGGAAGGACTGATGTTGAAGCTGAAACTCCAATACTTTGGCCACCTGATGCGAAGTGCTGACACATTTGAAAAGACCCTAATACTGGGAAAGATTGGGGGCAGGAGGAGAAGGGGATGACAGAACGTGAGATGGTTGGATGGCATCACCGACTCGACAGACATGGGTTTGGGTGGACTCTGGGAGTTGGTGATGGACAGGGAGGCCTGGTGTGCTGCAGTTCATGGGGTCGCAAAGAGTCCGACACAACTGAGCAACTCAACTGAACTGAACTGAACTGAAGTCCAGTAGAATGAGAAACGTGCTTTAATATCCTTGAGACGAGCTGTGACAACAAATATTCTGGCAAATAGCACAGTGGTGAGCTGGTTCTGCAATAGTGGAGTTGTCTCCACATAAGTTCCAGGACTGGGCTTCCCCAGTGGCTCAGTGGTGAACAATCTACCTGTAATGCAGGAGATGCAAGAAACTATCCCAGGGCTTGATCCCTGGGTCCAGAAGATCCCCTGAAGGAGGGCATGGCAACCCACTCTAGTATTCTTGCCTGGAGAATCCCATGAACAGAGGAGCCTGATGGGTTACCGTCCAGGAGGTCGCAAAAAGTTGGACACCACTTAAGTGACTGAGCACGCGTGCGTGCAAGATCTGGCACTAAGATCTGATTGCTCACTTATGGTCCTGACTTTTCCCTTTAGCTTTAACTGATGATTGAAAGGGGATGTTGGTCACTGGAGAAATCTTAGCAGAGGTCCTGCTGTCACAGACCAACCCAGTTTTCCACTAATGTCGGCCTCTGCTCCTTGACTATCCTCTCAAAATGGACTCCAGTGAACAAGCTCAGACAAGACCATAAGTGGGCTGGCCAGGACTGGTCTGAGAACCACCGCTGAAGGTGCACAGGTCACTGTAGCCCCAAAGTAGTGACAGTTTAGGGCAGGTGGAAGAGCCAGGTGGTTCCATTGCCCATGTGGTGTTTCAGATGAATGTAGCTGCAGAATAGAGTGATAACTTGATTCAGCCTAAGGATTGCCCCAAAAGGTTCTTTAAAAAAAAAAAGGGGGGGAGCATAATTGCTTTTCAACGTTGTGTTCATTTCTGCTCTACGACAAAGTGAATCAGCTACATGTGTGCACATGTCCCCTCCCTCTTGAACCTCCCTCCCACCCCCATCCCCATCCCACCCCTCCAGGTCATCACAGAGCATGGAGCTGAGCTCTCTGTGCTATATCACAGTTTCCTACTAGCTATCTATTTTACACAGAGTAGTATATATATATATATATGTCAGCGCCACTCTCTCAATCCCACCCTCCCCTTCCCCCACTATGTTCACATGTCCATTCTCAGCGTCTGGGTCTCTATTCCTGCCCTGCAAATAGGGTCATCTCCTTTGCGGATGTCCCCAATATGTTCCTTATAGACCACAGAACCCTAGACACTAGCATGCGGCAGAGAATATCAAGCTCTACCTAACTTAAATTCAGAAACTGGGCTTTTATTAGCCTGCAGGGAGTTTCCGTGGTATTTGGAGAGATCACCTTGCAAGATCACAGGGGTGTGCCATCAGGTAGATAGGAGGACTGGGAAGTTCCTGTTCCTGCAGGAATCAGCGGGTGTCACCTCACTATGCAGTTGTCCCTGGCTCCTTCAGGCAGATCCCGGGAGCTCCCGTTTCCATTACAGTATTTCTAATATATAATTGTCAGTGTGCATACCTAATCCTATAGGCAAGGGAGAGACCGTTACTTCATCTGTTTTCCCTCAGAGTATGGCTCAGTTCCTGATACAGAAGGCACTTAATGAAAACGTGTTAGGTTATTACAGTGCTATCTTAGAACCTTGGCTTCTTCGTCTGTGAAGTGGCATAATAATACTAACTCAAATGGCTGTTCTCAGGATTAAATGTCAGAATAGATGAAGTACTTGGGAGAGTAGCCAGCACTAAATAACATAGTTCATCTCCCCTACTGTTTTGGGTGTGGGAAGGTTATTTCTGGTGCTGATATTTAACAGGCAAAAAATGTTTTTTTAAAACAGTAAATAAACCAGAAATGTTGCACACTTGAATTTTGTGTTGCAGTTTTATCAGTTTTCCAGAATAAGTCAGCATTTGTACTCCACTTAATGTGGTAGAGGTGATACCAGCTCTGGCGATAAGTTCCAACACATTCAATCTTCTCTTCATCCTATACCATAAATAAAGGAGGGAGATTTCTGAGATGTTCAGACTTGATTCTGTTTCAGACATCCATGAGATAAACTTGGAGAGTGAGTAAGCACTTCTCATCAGTAATGATAAAAATGACTATTGGGAAGTGGCCCTGTTGATTGATAGTCAGAATTTCACTTTTGTTGTCCTAGAATATCTTCAGGCTCTCCTGCTAAATGCCCCTAGAAGCATCTCATTTGCTTTATTTCTACAAAACAAAGAGTTCCTAGGGGGTGACTTGTCAAGGAGGTTTATGTGGTCGAAAGGCACCAGAGTGTGATGCTGGGTTTACAAGGCCATCCATGGACTGACGGTTGGCAGGAACTAGCTTAAAGGATAGCCTGCTTCTAACCAAAGCCAAGTGGGCCTTAGGAAGCATCAGTACGAACAAAGCTAGTGGAGGTGATGGAATTCCAGTTGAGCTATTTCAAATCCTAAAAGATGATGCTGTGAAAGTGCTACACTCAATGTGCCAGCAAATTTGGAAAACTCAGCAGTGGCCACAGGACTGGAAAAGGTCAGTTTTCATTCCAATCCCAAAGAAAGGCAATGCCAAAGAATGTTCAAACTACCACACAATTGCACTCATCTCACACACTAGTAAAGTAATGCTCAAAATTCTCCAAGCCAGGCTTCAGCAATACGTGAACTGTGAACTTCCAGATGTTCAAGCTGGTTTTAGAAAAGGCAGAGGAACCAGAGATCAAATTGCCAACATCTGTTGGATCATCGAAAAAGCAAGAGAGTTCCAGAAAAACATCTATTTCTGCTTTTTTGGCTATGCCAAAGCCTTTGACTGTGTGGATCACCACAAACTGTGGAAAATTCTGAAAGAGTTGGGAATACCAGACCACCTGACCTGCCTCTTGAGAAACCTGTATGCAGGTCAGGAAGCAACAGTTAGAACTGGACATGGAACAACAGACTGGTTCCAAATAGGAAAAGGAGTATGTCAAGGCTGTATATTGTCACCCTACTTATATGCAGAGTACATCATGAGAAATTCTGGGCTGGAGGAAGCACAAGCTGGAATCAAGATTGCCGGGAGAAATATCAATAACCTCAAATATGCAGATGACACCACCCTTATGGCAGAAAGTGAGAAAGAACTAAAGAGCCTCTTGATGAAAGTGAAAGAGGAGAGTGAAAAAGTTGTCTTAAAGCTCAACATTCGGAAAACTAAGATCATGGCATCTGGTCCCATCACTTCATGGCAAAGAGATGTGGAAACAGTGGCTGACTTTATTTTTGGGGGCTCCAAAATCACTGCAGGTGGTGACTGTAGCCATGAAATTAAAAGACACTTACTCCTTGGAAGAAAAGTTATGACCAACCTAGACAGCATATTAAAAAGTAGAGACATTAGTTTGCCAACAAAGGTCCGTCTAGTCAAAGCTATGGTTTTTCCAATAGTCATGTATGGACGTGAAAGTTGAACTATAAAGAAAGCTGAGCGCCGAAGAATTGATGTTTTTGAACTGTGGTATTGGAGAAGACTCTTGAGAGTCCCTTGGACTACAAGGAAATCCAACCAGTCCATCCTAAAGGAGATCAGTCCTGAGTGTTCATTGGAGAGACTGATATTGAAGCTGAAACTCCAATACTTTGGCCACCTGATGCGTGAAGAGCTGACTCATTTGAAAAGACCCTGATGCTGAGAAAGATTGAAGGCAGGAGGAGGAGGGGATGACAGAGGATGAGATGGTTGGATGGCATCACCAACTCAATGGACATGAGTTTGAGTAAACTCCAGGAGTTGGTAATGGACAGGGAAGCCTAGCGTGCTGTGGTCCATGGGGTCGCAAAGAGTCGGACACGACTAAGCGACTGAACTGAACTGAACTGAACCAAAGCAGGTTTCCACTTTCCCACCAGTTCCGCATTTTGCCTGTTACATCACTGCAGCCCCGCGGCTCTCTCCCTGCAGCTGCCTCTGATGGGTCTACCAGGCACTGGAGCCATAAGAAGCAAAGTGGAGGCCGAGAAGAGGAGAAGGCAGACATCACCAGCACTCAGTGGTCACTCGAAGGCATTTCCGAGGCTGATCCCCTCTTGCTCTGCTGTAGGCCCAGTACCTGGCAATGGATCTGGCTCTCCACCCCCAAGGCCCATGCCTGCCGTTGTCTATCATCCCTGGGTTCCCAGTTCTTCCACCGTCTCATCTCTCAACCATGTGAAATCTGCATTGCCTCCAGAGGCAGTGAGCCACTGCCTTCTCTTTTTCCTGCTTTTAATTCCAGCTGAACTCTGGACTTCTGATATTAAATCCTTATCATGGGAATTGCCTCCCCTAAGGGCAGAAATTCCCCTACTCCCGCTGTTGCCCCAGCTGCCCTCTGCTGGTCATCCGCGGGTACTGTGGTCAACCCTTCATCACCCCTGGCACGGAACAGGAAATCCGTCTTTGCTCTTTCCTCATTCTCGTGCTTTCCTATCCTTCTTTTAAAAAAATTTGGTTGAACACTCTCAGAATTTTTCAAGCAACACTGAAACCACTTGTATCCCCATGCTCCCAGTGACCATTTCCTGGATCTGCCATAAAGCATTCCCCACAGCACTGGCCAGGCCCATGGTTGAGCTGATCCTTAGTGACCTTGCTGAAATGGTTATGGAGCACTGCCTGGGGCTGGTGGGTGTGGGCTTTAAAAATTGGAGGATTTTATGTTAGAGCAGGGTTTCTCCAAGTTGCATCATTGATATTTGGGATCAGACCATTCTTTGTGGTGTGGCTCTCTCCTATGCCTTGAGGATTGTTTAGCATCATCGCTGGCCTCCACCTGCCAATAGTGCCTATCCCAAGTTGGCTGACCTCCCAGACAACCAAAAACATCCTCTCCAGACACTGCCAAGTGTCCCCTGGGGAGCAAAATCCTCACTGCTGAGAACTACTGCATTAGGGGGGATAGAGCAGAAGGCCCGCCTTCCTCAGAGGGACTTCTAAAAGCTACAAGGGCAGGTCTATTCTCTGGGCCACTCAGGGCTTTGCAGGACACCTGAGTTTTCTGCAGAGATGGACACTCAGCTGCTGAATGTGCTGTGGGGAGTGGGGTGGTCTCACCGAGAGTCTCATAAAGGTTGTTGATGGATCTTCCTGGTTCCTGCCTCCTGTCCCACTCGAGCGCTCAACTCTCTCAAGCCTGAGCCCTACCTTCTGAGCCTTCCTGAGGGTCACTGCTCAGTCGTATCCTGCCTTCCCATCCCTCTCTCAGCCGCCACCTCTGGTGCTCTGCGCAGCTCTGACCCCCAGCCTTCATACCTCTTCTCCATCCGCTTTCTCTCCACCATTGATGGGACAAAAATCTTGTGTCTGAAGGCACTTCTCCCCTTTTCTACATCACTACGGGTTTATAACAAGATAGTCCCTTACAACATTAGTTATAATCTCTTAAGAGAGGAGGAGAAGTTTTTGTGGTGCTGACCGGTTTATCTTTAATCAGAAGTCATTCCTCCTACTTGTCTTCTCCTCCCAGACGCCCCTTGTCTGTCTCCCTGGGCGCAAGCAGCATTCTGGACTTACAGCTCCACCTCAGGTGCTTAGATTGTCTATCTTTTGTCAGCCTTCCCGACTGGACAATAAGCTCTTTAATTCAAGCATCCTGTCTTTTTCATCCTTAACATCTCCAGCGCTGAGGCCAGAGGTGCTCACAGTGCAGAGCATGTGCTTAGCAAAGGTCATTGAATGCACAGATATCTTCAGCCTTGGAAAAAAATCCCCTAATTGAAATTCAGCAGCAGTAGACTTTCTTGAACTTTAAGAAATCTGAAGAGAAAAGGCTTTGGATTTTTTGTCCGTGTTTCTCCTCCTATCTCTGCTTTAATTTGTCAGAAGCTGCATTCAGCCTCTGGGGTTGCCCAGAAGCTCGGACTGGAAATCTCCTGATGTTTGTGATCCGCTGCATTCTACACGGGGATGAAGTCCACTCCTCTGACATCCCAGCTGGCATGCCCTGCTGATATTGCCACAGCGCTAATGCTGCAGATTAATGACACACCCTGACAGAGAGACACCTTTTTCCCAGTTGTGACTAATGCGATATTGATGGCGTCCCCTTAGACAGTCATCTAAATATAGATACAGCAGGATGAGCTAAAGAGAAGAAAATGCAAATATCAGTTTCTTTGTGTAACAGTTCCATAATATTTTCTGGGAGCCAGCCCAACATTATGAAAATCACCAAGAAGAATCAGACAAGCTTTTCTTCCGAGGGCACTTTTATATTTGCAAAACCACCATCATTGTCAGCTTTGATTAATATTTATCAGTACGGATCATGGTTCATTTTATTAACTCTTCCCCAGGACTATTAAACTCCAGAACAGTTACATTACAATTGAGGAAGCAGAGTTCTAAAGAGGTTTGGCAACTTGCTTAAGGCCATGCAGTAAATCTGGTACCAGATTGAGACCGGGAGGCAAGATCTTTAGTATTCAGTATGGGCTCTAGTGGTAAAGAACCTGCCTGCCAGTTCAGGTAGATGTAAGAGACACAGGTTTGATCCCTGGGTCAGGAAGATCCTCTGGAGGAGAAAATGGCAACCCACTCCAGTGTTCTCCTGGAGAATCCTGTGGACAGAGGAGCTTGGCAGGCTACAGTCTAGAGGATTGCACAGAGTCGAATACTACTGAAGTGACTTAGCACACATGCACGCCTCTCTGAGAAGGGCTGTGGCTCTGGGTAAGCTCTGGGGGGTTGGGGGGGGAGTTGCCTCACCTTGGTTCACCCATCAGACAAAGTGATGCCGCCTGGTAGCTCTTCCAGACTCTCACAAGGAGCAAGCTTTTGAAATGAAAAGGAAGCCAGTTCTTTTTCTTGACATGCATCACATCTCTCACTGAAGGAAGAGACCCTCAGCTGCCTGGATTGTGCACTGGGGCATGTCACAGTCTAGACAGCGTATGAGAGACAAAAGGCTCACTTGTCATCCGCCTTTCACTGGGTGGAGAGACAGCCTGAAAGCTCTGTGAGACGCCGCCCCACATATGAACTGAGAGGAGCATATGTAACAGCTCTGAGCCGGGGGCCCTGTGTGGCTGTGGCACTAAAGGCAGGGCTAAACGGAGATTTGCTCCAGGTTTAGGAGACAGGTTCTGGGGTCAGACGCCAAGACTGAATCCGTAAGGTCGTCTTGCCTGCCTCCATCCAGCCTGGTCCCCTGCTCCTTGAAGCTTCCCTTCGCAGCCTGGCTGGGTCCCTATCCCATCAGAAGCTTCCTGGGGGGAACTCCCCTTCTTATCCTCTGCTCTCGTAGCCCTTGAGCCAGGTGGGGGCGGGAGCGCATCTGCCACCTGGGGAGCAAGGACGCATGCGCAGAGCAGTCTGGGACTTTGATGCCCCCACCGGGAAATGCTGCTCAGTGGTGAGACAAACCACATGGCTGTTTCCCAGCCCTGCTTCTGCCTCCTCCTCCCCTCTGTGGATATGGCTTTGAGTGCTCAGGAAAGGAAAGTTATCCAAAGCCGGGGACGGAAGTTGAAGCCTGCTTGCAGCCTGCCGCTAGCTAGCTGTGTGATCTTAGGCAAGTTCCTTAAGCTCTCTGAGTCCTCATTAAAATGAGAATGATAGCACCCATCTCACCTATGATGCAGGGTCAAATGAGATACTGAACACTGTATAGAAAGGATGCGCCTCAAACACGAATGATGGTGATGATACCTTTATATCAGCTATGTCGAGTATACCCTTACTGTCTTCAGCTGAGGTTAAGAGACACAGAACCTGTTAGGCACCAGCTCCTGTGATAATCCATAATTATCATAACTATGAGGATTTGTTTCTTGTATCATTATGCTCTGTCAGATAGAAAGACTGGGATGCGCCAATCTATCACCCTGGCAATAATTAAGCACTTACAACATTTAGGTAGACCTTGTGGATCGTAGAAAAACAGACCTCACACCATCCCTCTCCCTAAAGAATATACTAGAAAACAAGGCAAGAGTTGAAAATATATCTTCGGGGGCCAGCAGTATTCAACCTTTTGGAAATGCCATAGTCTCTTGGGCACTGAAGTGTCTAGAAAGTACCTTTTATGTTGCTCAGCAGTGCTGCCCCATGAATATCACCCCTTAACAAAGGCTCTCTTTTCTCCTTAACAGAGGTAAGGACCAAAGGCAAGCTTCTGATTTCTTTTAAGTCCAGAGACCTCTTGCCCTCTTGCTCAAGACTCTCCTTGTGGCTTCTCCTTTAATCTTGAGTTTGAATGGAACGAGTCCTTTCTCTTCCTAAGCCCATCATCCAGACGCTCGTGACACTCACTAGCCATGGCTCCTGTCTCCTCCTCACTAGTCCCTTGTCCCCAACTCTGAAGCCAGTGCCCCAAAACACACATGCACTTTCTCCACTCTGCTTCGTAGGTGGCCTGGTTGTTCTCTAGCCCTATTAATAGCTTTTGGCCTGCAAAAGCTGAGACCAATTCAAGATTTGCATAACAGTCCAAGGCAACAGAGGATTTGTCATGAGGCAGTGGGTGATTAATCGCCAAATGAACTGCACAGACACCCTCCTTGTTACAGGAGTGGAGCCTCCTTGGGTCCTTTTTGGGGAGAAAGCAGAGCATGCATCATAAACAAGCACAAATGAACAAGCTGACTCAGAGGAAAGAGGTCAGAATGGACAGAGGAAGTCTGAGGAACTGGCCCCTGAGGGGTCAGTGACCAACTGTACCACACAGGAAGTATTGGGCCATGAAAAGTTACTGCCATTTTAATAAGTCAAAAGCAGTTGAATATTGATTCTTTCACATGATTAAACTTAAACATTTTGGGATTTAGTAAGCATTTTTTATTGTATTTTTAATTGGAGGATAATTGCTTTACAATATTCTGTTAGTTTCTACTATACATCCACAAGAATCAGCCACAGGTATACATGTGTCCCTGCCGTCTGAACCTCCCTCCCACCTCCCACCCCATCTCACCCCTCTAGGTTGTTTCAGAGCACTGGATTTGAGTTCCCTACAGCAAATTCCCACTAGCTGTCTATTTTACATATGGTAATGTATACACTTCGAAGTGACTCTTTCTATTCATCCCTCCCTCTCCTTCCCCATTGTGTCCACAGGTCTGTTCTCTGTGTCTGCATCTCCACTGTTGCCCTGCATACTTCCGTGAAAAGTTAATGCGGCTCTTGCTGTCAATTAGAAGATAAGTCTGGAACATAGTTTTGGTACCTTATTTGGCCATTAGTACTGACATCTAACATCTGTCTCATCCTTTCCATGTACCTTACACACCACATGGTTAGCCTTATTTCAAACTCATGAAACCTGTCAATTAGGTCATTTTTATTCTTATTTTACATAGGGGCTGAGGCTCAGAAAAGTTAGTTAACTTGCCCAAAGTTATGCAGTTGGAAAGTGGTGGAGCTGAGACTGGGACTTGAACCCAGGATTCTTCCGGCTCCAGAGTCCACACAGTGCTTCCCGAGGATACATCACGGATGCTTTGTTGCTCAAACCTCAGCTGCTCAGTCAGCTTTCCTATTTATAGTTGATGTTCAAGAAACATTTATTGAGTCAAACTAAACACACACATCCAAAGGTTCAGTCACTATATCTTCTTCCAAAGCACAGGTGTATTAACTGTTTATGCAGCCCATCCAAAACATTTCCCTTTCCCGTACACAGTTACTAGGTATCTCTGAACCACATTTTCTCTTCCAATAAATATTTAGTGAATATATACTGTGTGAAAAGCCTCATTCTTTCTGCTCTCATGTCCTTAACTTCCTCAATTAAAAATACACACATGCACACACACCTTTGCCAGCCTCTATACTCTGAAAGCACAGAGTTGAATGAATGAGGTCTCCTGCATCCCATGAACTCAGAGTCAAGTAGAGGAAGTAAACCATAAGCCTAAGCCAGTCACTGCCCAACAATGTGAACTGGAGCAAAATAAGAGAGGAATGGACGCGGTACACAGGGTAACATGTCAGGAGACAGGATGAACCATAAGGGCAGCCAGGGGACTTCACAGAGAGCTACGCTTGACAGCTCTGCAAGCCCCAGATGCAGAGCCAGGCGTGTAGTAGGCGTGCAGTACATTCTGATAAACAGAATCGCATTGACGAAACCTAAAGTTTGAGAGGGACGTGACATGGAATGTGGCTTGAGAGTTTATACTGTGGATTTTTCTCTGCTGAGCGCTGGGGCGTCCTGAAGAAGTTTAAATAGAATTGCTCAGGCTCAGATTTGCTGGGTATGTGGCTGGTATGGGTGACACAGAAGAAGAGGTGGAAGGGGATGAACGTGCTGAATCAGACCACTGCCTGCCAACCCAAAAGCAGGGGCAGGATGGAGGAGGGGTGCATGTCTTGCAGGGGACGAGGAAAGAGAGGTTGCAGTCCCACTAGCTCACAGTATCTGGTGTCCTCTAGAACTTCTCTGATTGCTTTCTTTATTTCAGCGTTTATATTTATATCCTACTTTCTAAATCTGAGATGGTTTGTAATACAAGAAACATGTATTGTAAGTTTATCATTTTTATTTTTAAATTAAATTTTATTTTTTTATTGAAGTATAGTTGGTTTACAACACTGTGTTAGTTTCAGGTGTACAAAAAAGTGATTTGATTAAACATTTTTTTCAGATTCTTTTCCATCATAGATGATCACAAGATACTGAGTATAGTTTACTGGGCTATACAGTAAATCCTTGCTATTTGTTTTATATCTAGTAGTGTGTATCTGTTAATCCCATATTCCTAATTTATCCCGCTCATCTCCCTTTCTACTTTAGTAATCATAAGTTTGTTTTCTATGTCTGTGAACCTCTTGCTGTTTTGTAAATAAATTAATCTGTATTATTTTTTAGATTCCATATATAAGTAATAATATAGTATTTGTCTCTCTCTTTCTGACTTACTTCCCTTAGTATGATAATCTCTAGGTCCATCTCTGTTGCTGCAAATGGCAATATTTCATTATTTTTATGGCTGAGTAAAATTCCATTGTGTGTGTATGTAGATGAATAGATATCGCTTCTTGTAATAAATGTATTAAAATAGAAAGAGATTAGGTATATATCAGAAAGATACATTGTATATATGCGTATATAAATAATATATCAGAAAGAGAGAGAGAGTCTGAAACCACAGTCTAGGCCAACTCTCTACTATTACTAAGTTCGGTTCTAGGCTTCCAAGCAGCCAAAGCGAAAAGTACAGACTAGAGTTATTTAGTCTGTATTGCTTTTTAGGAGAGACGACGTTTTTCTTGGTTCTAAATCTGGACAGGGATTTCTCCAGCTGGACCTTATTCGAGGTGCTAACAACAACATGTCCCTCATCTGTCCTCAGACGTCACCCCCTCTGAGCGCTCTTGTCTGCCCGTCCCGCCTGAATCTGCACCCTGCATTCATGCGCTGAAGGAAACACAATCTCTGCTTGTGCACCCCAGCTAGGTCTACACGGTGTCTGCTTTGTCGTAGTTACGACTTAAGGTTATGTTCTCAATTCCTGCCAGAAGTGGGTGCAGCCCAGGGCACTCTGCTTAACGCGCTGTGGTGGCCTGAGTGGGCAGGCAGCCCAGCAGGGTGGGGATACGAGGATGGGCATGGCTGATTCACTGTGCCACACAGTACGGACTAACACAACCTGGGAAAGCTTAC
This sequence comes from Cervus canadensis, assembly GCF_019320065.1. NCBI lineage: Eukaryota > Metazoa > Chordata > Mammalia > Artiodactyla > Cervidae > Cervus > Cervus canadensis. Next base: position 14,999,804 of record NC_057398.1, on the reverse strand, counting down.
TCCCATAAAAACTGATTGAAAAAAACAAATGAGGATGGGCACTAACACGTGAAAAATCTTTCTGTATTTACTGGAAAACTAGACATTGTCAAGCCTTCATTCCGCAAGTACTTACAGAGAACCCACTCTAGGCAGCACATATTTAGGCAAAGATTATGCACCAGGGACCCACACAGATCAAGTCCTCGCCCTGTGGAGCCTATATTTTGGTGAGAGGGCAGACAACACATAAACAAATAAATATATTCCGTCCAGTAGGGACAGGTACTGACTGGGAAGACAGAGCGGGCTACAGGGACCGTGTGTGCTACTTTGGGGCTGGCTTGCTCAGGAAGCCTCCTTTATGCAGCTCAGCTTTCCTCCCGTGACTTTCTATCAGACTACATCACCTTTTCCTCAGCAACAGAACACAAAATAAACATTACAGAATCAAATACCTTTCACCAAGTTGACCGCTAAGGATGGCAGGAAAATGTTCTGCTACTATTTGAGGCAGAGGTTTTTGCCAAATTGCTCATAACAAAATAACCATTCATACCAGTCCGGTCATTTCAATGGTAAATCTAATCTGAACCTAAGCTGCTGAATCCATGCTCTTTCTGAATTCCCTTCCAGGGTGCCAGAGTAGAGTTATTTATGCAGCACTTATATGGGTCATGGCCTCAACATATGTTAGCTCGTGGAGATTCTTAGTAATCATGAAAGGAAAGAGGCAATAGAGCAGATGGTTAAGAAGCTGGGTTTTGGGCCAGACTGCTTGGGTCTACACCTGAACCCTAAGAATTCCTAGCTGGTGATCTTAGGCAAATTATTTGACCTGAGATTGGTCTTCTTACTTGTAATAATAATAAATACCTCAGAAGGTTGTTGTGAGAATAAAGTAGTTAACACATAGGTATATGACATTTAGAATATATCTGGCATAAAATCCTTAACAAGTGTTTATGATTATAACTCCAATTCACAGATGGGAATATTGAGGCTCTGAGAGATTAAGTAACCTGAGTTCATAAAGGTAATGAATGGCAGATTTAGAAATTAAACCTAGGCTTTTCTGACTCTAAATTCATGCTCTCTCTGCTATGACTGCCTCTATCACCATCAATGGGAATTAAAATAATGTTTCCAATAAGAGATTTAGATCCAAATAACAGTAGCAGAACAGAGGCACTCATGAGAAACTGAGGTCATGTTTTACTGGTGATGATCAACCAGCAATATTGATCAAGTGCTACTATGCCCCTAGGCCTCCCACTCGATAAACAGTGGTAACTCAAAGCAAGTGGATTTAGCCTTTGCCTGAGTTTTCCAATTCATTCCTTCATTTGTTTGTTTGTATAACTTTCACTGAGCTGTGGGGGATTCACAGGAACAGATGAAATGATCCCACTCTCAGTCTGGGGAAGAAAGGGCAGAAAACATACAAATGACAAACCAGCAGAGAAAATGGTCCAGTCACAACAGGACTGGAATGAGAAGTATGAACAATTTGTCCTGGGTGGGACTAGTCTCAAATAGTTTGGTCTAGCCCGTGCAGGAAGTGACCAATATAAACTAGCTTGGGTTCTCGGAAACTATCATGTCACATTTAAGTCCCAGAGAATGAAAGGATACTGAATAAATTTACGGGTGAAAGCATTACAAATTCAGTGCATGTTTTAGAAATTAGGTTTTATGTGATGACTCCACATTTGTAACATGTTTTTAATCCATCACTGTTTGTATGGGAAAAAATCTGAATTAGAAACCTTCAGGCTAAAAAAGCTCTTTGGTTCAGCCACTTATATCAGTCAGGGAGAGGTCAGAAAATTTTAACAAGATAAATTTAACAAAAAAGAGTTGTTAACCAGATACGTAGTTAATTAGGCAACTAAAGCTGTAAAAAGAAAACTACAGGATCACGGGGACTTCCCAGGTGGCACTGGTGGTAAAGAACCCACTTGTCAATGCAGGAGACCTAAGAGACATGGGTTAGATCCCTGGGTCAGAAAGATGCCCTGGAGCAGGAAAATGACAACCCGTTCCAATATTCCTGCCTGGAGAATTCCATGGACAGAGGAGCCTGGTGGGACACAGTCCATGGAGCTGCAAAGAGTCAGACACGACTGAGTGACCGAACACACAGCGCAGCAGAGTAAAATGGAGGAAGCAACTGCAGGAAGGAGTTCCCACCTCCATGGGGGCGGGAGGCGACAAGGGAAGACGCTGGAATTATTAAAACTTAGAAGCAGGGAATGGGGGGTTTCTAGGTACTGGGACCCAGACCTCTGAGGAGAGGGTGCTGGCCCAGGCTGGCGTCTCTCTGGAGACACAAAGAGGATGGTTCTGTAACGGTAGGAGAAATTGCAAACTGGACTCAGCTGCCGCTGTAGAAAAGTACAGAAGCATTTCTGGACTGTTCCTCACTGGAATAGGAAGGAGACAAGGGCCAGGAAGCAGCAGATGGGAAGTGGCAAGTCCCTTCTTCCTCCTCCAGTTTTCTTCCACTTTCTAGCACTCCCTTTGGTAGAGCCTAATGCGGAACTAGTTGGCAATATGAGTATGAACACAATACAAGGGCGAACATGGAGTCAGCCCTCATTTTCAGCCTAGAAGGGAAGACAGACATGGAAACCAGAAGGCACAATATGGTATGTGTGATACCAGAAGACTGTACAAGTCCGAAGGGAGCGTTGAATTAGAAATAATTATTCCCAAGGGAGCAGACAGGAACGATTTCATGGCTAATCCGTGAACTGAGCCTTTACAGGTGAGTCAGGCATGAGAGCAGCCATGTAAGAGCAGCCTGGACAAAGACCTACGAGCAGGAAGGAGTGGGTGCATTCACAGTTCATGAAAATAATGCTGCCAGGCTGGACTGTGGGATAAGAAACGATGGATGTGCTGAGAGATACAGTTCATGCAGTAGGCAGGGGTCAGATCAGGAAGACTTTCCTGTACCGGCTGAATTGTTTGAACCCTGTTTTACAAGCAGTAGAAGATTTAAATTCGGGGAGGAATGTGAACAGAACTGTGTGTGAATGACAATCCTGATTTATTAGGTTCATGGGGAAAGGAGGACCGTGAGGAGACGGCTGTAACACTCCAGATGTGTAATGGTGAGAGCCTTACCGACGGAAATAGCAGCAGGGATGGAGTGGAAGGGGTGGACAGGAGAAATGCTGAGTGGGCAGAAATGAGAGCAGCAGGAACTGCAGAGAGAAAACAACACCGGAGTCTGGGTTATTGGCTGAGGTCACTGGACAGATGGCAGTACCGTCCTCCAAAATGGGAGGTGAGTGGAGGTTGCGCTGTGTGTGAGGGATGATGATGACTTAAGTGCTGTGTACATGGATATTGCAAATGCTGAGGAGAGTTCCTTACAAGGCAGTTGAGTTGATGCCAAACTCACCTTTAATAGGACTCTACAAACCGATGACATCAACTACTGCCTTCCTAAGAAAATGTTGCTCATCAAGAGGATGGAAACCATTCAGTGATTCCAGAAAAGATCTCCAGGATCTTTGACACTTATAGAAGATGTAGTCATCATTTCCCATATTATCATTTTTTCCTTCTGTCCACACGATGATAGCAAGTTCTGTGTTAGCAATATGGCAGGTGACCACAAAGATTGACATGTGAATGGATTTGTCCTGGTGCTTAATGACTAACTCCTTAATGTAACTTCTGAACGGAAACCTCCTAAGTAGATGTCCAGAAAATTCTTTTAACAATATATTATCTTGTGCCTGAAGTGAATTCAAATCTCAGGTGATGATGTTACTGCCATTTTTAAATTCTTGGAAGGAGCTGCTGTTAATGCTGCTTTAGTCAGCTACTATCATTATTAGAGCCTATGTTTTCATTTTTTCAAGTCTTCTGCATTGACATAGCAAATATACACATAGAAGTCATCGAAAGACAGCCCTGCAATAGTTGTTCCTTATAAGGATTTCTGGAAGACTGATTCTTGGTCTTATTTTTATTTTCATTCAAATCATCTTCCTTTACATATAACATTGTCACTTGAAAGGAAGAGGAGGGAATAACTTGTGGACACTTAGAGGGTCCGGAGATGTCCCAGAATCAGCAGCGGCAACCTCATCTGTCTTGTCCTTTCACTTCTGTGACTTCTCTTAATACACATCCTTATTCACCATTCAGCCATCCAACCATTCAGCACTACTCTGCAAAGCGCAGCTCAAAACCACCTCTTTGGGACTTCCCCAGTGGTCCGGTGATTAAGACTTTGCCTTCCAGTGCAGGGGTTGCAGGTGCAATCCCCGGTCAGGGAGCTACGATCCCATATGCCTCTTGGCCAAAAAAACAAAACATAACACAGAAGCAGTAAGGTAACAAAATCAATAATGACTTTACAAGATTGCTTTAAAACAAAACAAAAACCACCTCTTTCTTCCCAGCTACTCCAACCCATAGCAACTCTGAGTTCCTGCAACATCAGGACTGTAGAGCTCTGCCAGCCCTGAAGTGTCAGTGTGGAGCATGCTATAGCAACTTTTCATGGGCATAATCTGTCCTCCTAAATAGAGCGCAAATCTCAGGAGAGCAGAGACTGTCTCAGCTACCTGTTTATGTAACTTGTGCATACATTGCTTCAATGATAGCCTTGACCCAAGGTCTCCTGGGCTAAGCGCTAGAGGTCACCAATATTTACTTAGTGGCTGAACTCTGTCCTCTGCTGTTTACACCCATACCTCCTGTAACACAACCCGTGAGTGTTGAGTAAGCTGCTTCCTTTCCTTAACCACCCCGTTTATCTTATTTATTCCTCCCCACAGGTGAGCCACTTTTTAACATTTGCACCATATTTTATTAACTCTCTGTCTCCCAGTAACATAAAACACATACCTCAAGATGCACACCATTTGATAAATGGGATATTCCACAGCTCTCGGAAGGAAATCAGCCGCCATAAAAGTTAATGTGTTTAGTTCATAAAGAAAAACTCTCCCCACGCACAAGGGTAGCTTGGAAATTGGCGTATTCCCTTTATGACCTCGTTTATTAGCCAGAATGATGCCTTGTTTGGTCTCTGAAATTTGTTTAGGATCATTAGGAAAGGGCTGCTGGGTGTCCCTCAATGTCAATTTATACACTGGCCTTGTGCACAAACTCTGGAAATGAAGACTAAGGAAAATGCAGTTTTTATTTCTTCTAGGCTATAATTTCTTCTCTCTGACCAGTTATAGTTACAGATATTCTGAGCATATTTGCAAGACTGTGTTGGTTTATGATTCCCACTTTGGAAAGGGGAGCATTTTTACCAATAGTAGAAAGAGACTATTTAGGATACAATGGTTTCTTAGAAAAGTCAGTATCAGAACTGGGCTCTAGGGATTTCCTTGATGGTCTAGTAGTTATTCTTTGCCTTCCAGTGTAGGGATACAGGTTCAATCCCTGAACAGGGAGCTAGCATCCCACATGCCTTCAGTCAGAAAACCAAAACATAAAACAGAAGAAATTTTGTAACAAGTTCAATAAAGACTCTAAAAAACGGTCCACATTAAAAAGTCTCTTTTAAAACAGAATTGAGCTCTAATACTACACTATCGAATATTATTTTCCCTTTTAAGTAGTTAGTTTCCTCTGCCCTGAAAATTTAGAAGTATACTACCTTCCCCTTCTGGTGAGATGCTGGCTGTCAGAAACAGAATTTGAAGGAGCACCTGAGAAAATACGAGAACTGCTTCTATCTTTTCAGGTGATTTATCTCTGTCACAGAGGGTGAGTGGGAGAGAAAAAACCCATGTAACTTTTTACTTCAACTCCTCCCCACTAATGGTGACACTACCTCCTCTCCCCAAACCACCACTCTGCAAACACAAACATATCACATCTTACCTTTGCTTCTAACCTTGATTTTTTAGCAACAATATGTGTTGGATAAAATGAATTTTTCCCTCCATCCTGTATTTTAATTGAGCATTTTCTAAGTGCCAGAGGATATGATAGGAGAGCCTTTTCTGAGAAGAGGGTAAATTTGCAGTATTAACTCTGTTAGCAAGACTTTCTGGGCTACCCCAACCCCATTATCAGTTTGTAACTACTTATTAATGAGGCCAAATGTGCTGATTCTGGGGATTGCTTCAACTTCAGAGGAGACTGATCCAGTGGCTCTGTGTTGTCCTTGATGATCTGATTTTTCTGCCTTCCATGGGTAAGCATCATGACAAGGCTATTTTCTCTCATGCGATCAACAAGGTTGCTGCGGCTCCAAGCTTCAAATCTAAAGCACACCATCTAGGAAACAGTCCTTTTCTTTCCAATCATTTCAATAAAGGTCATGTGGCCGTCTCTGAACCAGTGACTGTGGCTAGGGTTATGCGCTATGCTGGTCAGTTTCTGCTAAAGAGAGCCCACCCCTGGCGCTGTGAGTCTGATCTTCTCCTCCTGAGAAATTTACCTGTCTCTAGTACTCATCTCTTGTTCAATCATATCCTATCATTCCAGGCCAGGCCTTCTCATATCACGCCTGGTTACTTTCTGAGAATTTCCCAGCTGAATTCAGTGATATCTTTTCTCCATTCAGTGTATTTAGGTGTTGCTCAAACATCTCTCATGTATTGTTACCTACTTTTCATCTTTGCTTCCTCTTCTTTGACATGTTCTAGGATTCTGTTTATTTCCCCCTACTCTTTGCAGTACTGATTAGACCTCTCTCCTCCCAGAAGGATTATTCCTCAGGCTCTTTTCTTTTTTCCAGCATGTTTTCCCCAGCTACCTGCTAATCCCTCCTTCCCTAGGACTCTCAAAACGCACCCTTCCATCCTCAGAAGTAAAATCTCATGCCAAAACACAGACAAATGGCACCAACAGTAGATGTTCCATATTTTAGAGTTGCATGTAAACTGTCTTCACACTTCCAAAATGGCTATGTTTCTTCTACTTCATTACCTTTGCACCTAAAATTTAACCAGCACTGGCTCAGTGTCTCTTTTCAACAAGGAAGCAAATCAATGAGAACCCTGATGCCCAAATCTTGAGTTCAGGACCTTGAACCAGAACTGTAAATCTCACAATGAAATCTCGTCAGTAATAAGGGAATGCAACTTGGGATATGTAAATTACCTTGGTATTCAAATAGCCCTCAAGAATTGAGATGCTTATCCTATTCTCAAGATGGAAAGTATCCTTCTTAGGGTCTTAGTCTCCTCCAAGATTTGATCATCAATGTTATTATCCCTCTGGTAATTGTGAGACAGATTTTGTACATTTTCCAAAATCTATCAATATTATCTTCTAGGAAATGTTCTGTCCACATATTTCTTTAGTTTGGGGTCACTTCAGTCGGTGAATTTTCCTTACAAACTCTTCCCCATCATTCCAAAAGCAATTCTCTGGAAAATCTATTTTAAAGACATAGTTAGAAATGATAGAAATCAAGGAACCTGTCAGAAAGAACAGATGGTTACTTTTTGTGAGAAACAAATCCTTTAAAAAAAACTTCTTCTATTCAAAAAAGTAACCGAGAGAGGCTGGCTCAACTCCAATGGTTGTTGAGATCTCTGTCAGTTGTCTATTTGTTAGCACTGATGTCAAATCTTTAGGTTCATTGTAAAAAAAAAAAAAAAAAATTGCATTAACCCGTTAAGGTACAGTGTTGTCAAACAGGGGTTTGAACAAATATATGAGTGGATAGATGGATGGATAGGTATGCCATAAACCAAATAACCTAAATTAAGAATGGTGAAATATAGATGATGTGTTTACAGGTGTTCACTGTCTACTTTCAATTTTTCTATATGTTTTAAATTTTAAAATTGAAATGTGGAGAAACACAGGGCCTTGAACAATGAGCTGAACCAGATGAAAGTGTTAGTATATGGACAGACTGTTAGAAGAAGCCTATAGACAGTGGTTGGGGCAAGAATCTACATAAGCACAGGGGTTATGGGGTAGAGGGTGGCAGTCACTAGGTAGGACAAGAGGAAAAAAGAAAAAAAAAAAAGTGAAGTCGCTCAGTTGTGTCTGACTCTTTGCGACCCAATGGATGGTAGCCTACCAGCCTCCACGGTCCATGGGATTTTCCAGGCAAGAATACTGGAGTGGGCCATTTCCTTCTCCAGAGGATCTTCCCAACCCAGGGATCGAACCCAGGTCTCCTGCATTGCAGACAGACACTTTACTGTCTGAGCCACTAGGGAAGCCCGGGACAAGAGGGAGTAAACACCAGAGATTCCTGCAAGAGATAATCAGAAGGCAGACAATAGAAAGCTAGTGGAGGATGTGAAGTGAAAGTGGTTCAGTCATGTCCGATTCTTTGTGACCCCATGGACTGTAGTTCACCAGGGTCCTCTGTCCATGGGATTCTCCAGGCAAGAATACTGGAGTGGGTAGCCATTCCCTTCTCCAGGGGATCTTCTCAACCCGGGGATTGAACCCAGGTCTCTCACATTGCCGGCAGATTCTTTATTGTCTAAGCCAGCAAAATCCCCTCTAACAGACTCCTCTTACTACCATAAGGGCTTCCCTGGTGGCTCAGAGGTTAAAGCGTCTGCCTGCAATGCGGGAGACCTGGGTTCTATCCCTGTGTCAGGAAGATCCCCTGGAGAAAGAAATGGCAACCCACTCCAGTATTCTTGCCTGGAGAATCCCATGGATGGAGAAGCCTGGTGGGCTACAGTCCACAGGGTCGCAAAGAGTTGGACACGACTAAGCAACTTCACTTACTACCATAAATTCCTCTCTTCTGAATGCTCAGCCAGAATGGAAGAGAAGGCTCTGCCCCCGTGTCAAGAGCTCTGCCTGAATTATCTCCCTTACTTTTTGCTGCATGCATGAAAGTGGGTTTTATAGGGTTTCTTCATTTGCTTTTTTGCCTTCAGAGCATCCCTTACCTCATTTTCAAGTAAAATCACACTGATCTTCCTTGGGAGACCAACCCTTGAACACTGAATGGAGACCTGGTGTCCTATCTTATCTGGTTAAAGGTGTGGACAAATAAGACAAGTAAGTGAGGTCAGGGAGCCTCCATCTCTAGGGAATTTGAGCCTTAAGCACAGTCAACCATGAATGGAAGATCGGAGCTGACAACACAGAAGCCTTGAACAATACATTCATTAGTTGCTGCTTACCTGAATCCTTTAGAACTCTCTGGATTCCTGTCATTTTGTTTGGGTGGTGTTTCTGTTGCTTGCAAACAAAGAACTCTAACTGGCAGAGGCAGTGTCATTTCCATTTCAGAAACCAGGAAACCTAAGATCAGAGGGATTAAGTGTTTTGGCTCAGGTCACCACGTGATATCTTTAGTCAAGTCTCTCTAACTTCAAAACCTGTCTTCTTTACTTATTTTGCTCTGTTCCCTCAAATGCTACTGACTGGGGTTAAATCTCATCTCAGCCCACTTTACTAGGTGGGTAAGTTTGGGAAAGCTATGTGCTAATTGGTAAATGTCAATTTCCTGATCTCTAAAATGGAGTAAAGTAGTCATACATCTCATATACAGTTGTGATAAAGATAAAATAAGCAAATTCATGTAAGGTACCTGGGACATCAGAAGAACTTGATCAGTGTTAACTACTATGCTGCTGCTGCTGACAATGATAATGATGATGGTATCAGTCAGGGTTCAGGCAAGAAAAAGGGTATATTTGAAGAAAGTTAAATTAAGTGTCTATTTAGAAAATTGAGGGCGGGGCAGATTTAAGGGAAATCAAAAAGGGTTAGGTGAAGGACCCCAGCAAGCTATAGAGGACGGCTGCCTAAGATGGACTGGGATCTCTAGCTATGTTTCTAAAACAGTGGCTGGGGCAGACACAGTCAACTGTAGCCTCACAAGGAGGGAGCCAGGAAAATAAATACCTACCCTTTCCCTCTCAGCTTACCCTCTCGTCTCTTGCCAGTGCCTCAAATTGGCAAAAGCCAGCTAGAAGCCAGAGGATGAGAAAGTCTGGTTGATGTGCTCCATAGAGGTCAATGTCTCAGGATACAAAGCAGGGTGGGGAAAAAGTGGAGACACACTTCACCTTAGCATTCTTTTATCTGTGAGAAAAACACACGTCCCCAACACGGAGCACCCCCCAGCTACCATTCATGGGAAGTACTATAAATTCAGTCAAAATCCCCTCCAATATCTAAAATGTTAGCCACCACCAGTGCCTTTTATGTAGTGTAGCAGGGAAATAAAGTTGAAATAAGAAATGATCAATATGAAGCTTAGCTGCCCAGGCCTGTTTCTGAGGCTGGTCATGAGGACTAAGGTGATAAGCATAGCTTCCTTCATCTACAACCAACCCTATGTTCTCTAGCCCTTCTACTGGGTTGGGGTGCTTAGATGTAAGAATGTTTTAAGACAATTGCAGGGTTCAAAGTTCTTGGTCTTGCCTGTGTCTGTCAAACATTCCAATCCCACACCTCAAGTTTCCCTCTTCTGCTCCTTAGCAAATCAGACTTTGCTATTGCAATTCTTAGGTTCTAGATTGATCTTGTCTATGGGGTTGCACAGAGTTGGACATGACTGAAGCGACTTAGCAGCAGCAGCATATCAAACATGGACTGAGGAGGATAAGAAATGTTTTTCAAGCTGCCATAGAGGTTTTCTACTTGGCCCTGAATGAACCTTAAGAACTTTTCATTAGTACTTTTATTTGTGCACATTATTTGAAACTGACATAAACAGCCAGCTCATGCCACTATCTTAATAATTACTGTTATCACCATAGCAACTAAGGAAGGTTACTAATTGGTCTTGCAACACCTTGCCCTCCACTTGCACTGCATCCTAAATTTTATTATTTGTAGTAATTTGAATAACATACCATGGGTTATGTATATTTCATTTTCCTCCATCAAGAAGGTTCTCTGTTCTCAACAAATATGTTAGTAATCTGTGTTAGTTTCTTAGTGCTGGTATAACAAATTACCACAAACTTATTGGCTTGAAACAACACATTTATTATCTTACAACTCTGTAAGTCAAAAGTCTGATGTGAGTCTCACTGGGCTAAAATCAAGGTGCCAAAAGGGCTACATTCTACCTGGAGATTCCAAGAGAGAGCTTGTTTCCTTGACTTTTCCGCTTCTAGAGGCGCCATGCATTCTGTGGCTCAGGTCCCCTTCATGTTCAAAGTCAGAAATGGTTGGTTTGTCTCTCACATCACACCACTCTGACACTGATCCTTCTGCCTTTCTTTTCCACTTTCCAGGGCTCTTGTGGTTACACTGGGCTGATTTAGATCTAATTCAAGATAACCTCCCTGTCTTTAGGTCAGTTGATGAGCAAATTTAATTCCATCTGCAGCCTTAATTCTTTTTTCTCACATAACATAGCATATTCAAGGATTCCAAGGATCAAGGTGTGGACATTTTGGAAAAGCCACTGTTCTGCCTGCCAGTCAGTACAACCCTAATATACAATTTTGGAGGTCCATTTCTAGGAGGCCATTCATAGTGATATTACTAGATCATTCTGGGTCCTCTTAGAAAACAAATGGTGCTTTCAAAAGGCATGATTGGAGACCTTTAATGGAAAGACACCTTACAAATTTGTGGGCAGGATTAAAGGAAATCAACAAAGAATGAGAAGGCACACTAAAAATAGTAACAGCAGAAAGGAGCAAAGATTGAGGGAAGCAGTTACCAGAACCAGGTGAGGGCTGTGGTCTTAGGTAAAGAAAGACAGCCAGTGTCAAACCAGGGTCCAGCAGGAAAGGAACTAGGAGAATAAATACCTGACCTCTCTCTCCTCCGACACTTTGATCTCTCCACTGTGCTTCCTGTTGGCCAAACCAGTCCAAGCCAGAAGGCAAGGGACCTGGGTTGATTTGGCCAATAAAGTCAGCATCTCAGGACACAAAGCAGATGAGAAGGTTGAATAATTCTGTTGTAGGGGCAGACAGACTGCAATGCACATACTATAGTTAAATAATTCTTACAAAAGGATGAATGGGACCGATCATCCAGTGGTGCATTTGTGTTTTAAAATAGCCAGCTAAGCCCAAATTAATCAACAATTGAAATTATAGGGAAATCATTTTATTTTATTTTATCAAATATAGTTGATCTACAATATGTTAATTTCTAGTGTACAGCAAAGTGATTCAGTCACACACACACACATGCACACTGATCACTGATCATCCAGCAGTGCACACACACACACATACACACACACACACACACAGACATATTCTTTTCCATTATGGTTTATCACCAGCTATTGAATATAGTTCCCTGTGCTATACAGTAGGACCTTACTGTTTATCCATTCTACATATAATAGTTTTCATCTGCTAACCCTAAGCTCTCAGTCCATCCCTCCTTCATCCCCTCTCCCCATTGGCAACCACAAGTCTGTTCTCTATATTGGTATGTTTCTGTTTCATAGAGTTTATTTGTGTCATATGTTAGATTCCACACATAAGTAATTATCATACAGTATTTGTCTTTCTCTTTCTGACTCCACTTAGCATGGTAATCTCTAGGTCTATCCATTTTGCTGCAAATGGCATTATTTCATTCTTTTTTATGGCTGAGTAATATTCCTTTGTATATATGCCATATCTTCTTTATGTATTCATCTACTGTTGGACATTTAGGTTGTTTACCAGTCTTGGCTATTACAAATAGTGCTGCAATGAACATAAGGATGCATGTAACTTTTTGAATTAAAGTTTTGCCCAAATAATGTCCAGGAGTGGGATTGCTGGATCATATGGCGACTCTATTCTTAGTCTTTTGAGCAGATTACATACTGTTTCCCATAGTAGCTGCACCAATTTGCATTCTATGGGGAAATATTTTTGAGCTGCAAGCATAAACAAGTCCTGCTTATTAAGCCACACTACAAATGTGTACATCTCCAGCTAAAATAAAATAAATAAAATTTTAAAATATAAAATAAAATAAAGAAGTACCATATATACCATAGAAGCATAGGAACTTGGAAGAATTTCACTCCATCATAGTGATGACAGCAGTGATTCAAAGGGTGTAGCCATGAAGGAACCATAATTTTCCTGCCATTTCACCAGGCTTTTATAAATAAACATAACAGTGGTCATCAGGACAAAATTCTAGTCTGTCAAAGCATACCATTATATATCACTATTTCATCTTCCTGTGGTTACCACAGACACATCAAGCCATATTTTCCAATAACTGCAATGCAAATAAGGAAACTAATGAGTGTTAGTCACTCACATGCTATGTGCATAAAGACATTACAAACCCAAACCGAAAAGTACCAACTTGGATAAATACTGTTCAGCAAAAAGAGTTTTCTTCACAGTTGAAGTTTCCAGTAAGAGACAGACATGGTTGTCTGTCAGAGAGCATCCTGGTAAATGCAAAAATTTTCCAGGGAAAACTCAATGCAGAAGAAATTCATTTTCCTTCCTCAAACCACAGAGGTCTATAAATTCCTGCCTCCAAAGTGTCTAGAAAGAGCAGCTGCTCTCTTATTCCAAGTGAAGTTCAGAAAAGAATCACGTTCCAAGGCTCTGCACTGCACATACCTAACAGAACAATTTCATTGGTGAAGATGTAGTTAGAGCATTTAGACATATAGTAACTAAGGTCTGGGTAACTGAAGCCAAAGTAACCTCCTACTCTAGATTTTCTTAAAAAATGTTAAGAATGATGTGTGCTTACTCTTAAACATTTAAGCAGTATGTGTATGTGTGTGTGAGTTGCTCAGTCGTTTCTGACTCTGTGTGAACCTATGGACTGTAGTCCACCAGGCTCCTCTGTCCATGGGACTTCTCAGGCAAGAAGTCTGGGGTGCATTGCCATTTCCTTTTCCAGGGGATCTGCCCAACCCAGGGAAAGAACCCAGGTCTTCCACAACACAGGCAGGTTCTTTACTGACTGAGCCACCAGGGAAGTCTGGTATAAAAAAAATACAAATTTTTCTTATATATATAAATAAAGCGGTATAGAAAAACATAAATTTCCAAGTGAAAGTTTCCTTCCTTGCTTTCTTTTTCTCCTTCCCTCCCTCCATCTCTCCCTTCTAGTCTCTCTCCCTCTCTCTATATATATATATATTAATATTTACCAATATCTATCTCGATGTGTGCATATATACATATGTATATATACACACAAGCAAAGAGACACCTACACACACACATTTTGAAAGACATCTAACAGTCTGCCTAATAAATTTAAGCAAAAAAAAAAAAAAAGGAATTTATAGAAGGATATAGGTTAGCAAACATGATTTTTAGGAGGGCCTGAGAGCCAGGAATAGAAAATAAGCAACACCTAAGGGTTCCCAGACTGCTGCGAACCCAACCTCAGAAGCAGTCCAGTGAAGACACTGCTGCTGGTGCCACCACTGGATACTTGCTGGAAGCTGTCTGAACGTGCCACAACTGGACACTTACTGCTCTCACTGCATCTTCTAGGCCACTGCTGTTGTGCAAACCACCACTACTCTTTCTGCATCTTCACATGACAGCATTCATATCTGAAAGGTAAGTAGGAGAGTCGGATTGATGAGATTCAGTCTGACTGTCTGAGTCCTAGCTTCCAGAGAGTAAGGAGAGAGACTGTTTGACTACTAGAGTGGGTGACAGGACCCTGCTTCCTGCTGAGGGTCCCACAATAGAGATCTCAAAGTGGAAGAAGGTTTTTAGCTGCTGAGCAGCCCAAGAAAGACAAACACCTACTAGCTACCCTCTGTCCTTTCGGTGGGCAAGATACCTGTCAAGAGACTCAGTTCACATCTTCCCAGTTAGCAAACCCAACTGAAAGGGAATGTCTCTCTAAAAATATTCATTTGTTAAGCCCAGGGAAGACTAATTGACATTGTTGGGTGCTCATTCCTGCACCAATCACTGAGGTCATTAGTGTGGAGCATTTTGGGTTTTTGTTCATTTGTTTTAATTTGTATTTATTTATTTGGCTGCACTGGGTCTTAGTTGTGGCATATGAGATCTTCGATCTTCATTGTGGCATCTTTAGTTGTAGCATGTAAAGTCTTGGTTGCTGCATGTGGGATCTAGTTCCCTGATCAGAAACTGAACACAGGCCCCTTGCATTGGGAGTGTGGAGTCTTAGCCCCTGGACCACAAGGGAAGCCCCAGCATGAGCATTTTGATTGGTTCCGCCTAGGCAAACAAGCCCATTTTTGTGATTGGGAGTGGTCGGGCAGGCACTGTAATTGAAAGTCATTTATAACCCAGGAAGTGGGAAGAGGCTGATTGTCCCAAGGAAGATAAACCGGAAAACAAACACATAATGTACATTTTAGGAGGTCTATATTTTGACTCACATTTCCTTTTTTTAAATTTAGTTATTATACCTTCCTTTCTAGTCACCTGACTATCACCATAAACACTCACATGTCAGTATTGATGGACCTCAGATTTCATTCAGTGTTTCTTCAAAACTGTAGGTAAAACTTCAGCCAAGATAGACAGACTGGTACGGGTTTAACCCTCCTTCCATAAATAGGTATCAGTTCAGTTCAGTCACTCAGTCGTGTCCGACTCTTTGCAACCCCATGAACCGCAGCACGCCAGGCCTCCCTGTCCATCACCAACTCCCAGAGTCTACCCAAACCCATGTCCATTGAGTCAGTGATGCCATCCAACCATCTTATCCTCTGTCGTCCCCTTCTCCTCCTGCACTCAATCTTTCCCAGCATCAGGGTCGTTTCAAATGAGTCAGCTTTTCGCATCAGGTGGCCAAAGTATTAGAGTTTCAGCTTCAACATCAGTTCTTCCAATGAATACCCAGGACCGATCTCCTTTAGGATGGACAGGTTGGATCTCCTTGCAGTCTAAGGGACTCTCAAGAGTCTTCTCCAACACCATAGTTCAAAACCGTCAATTCTTCGGCGCTCAGCTTTATAGTCCAACTCTCACATCCATACATGACCACAGGAAAAACCATAGTCTTGACTAGACGGACCTTTGTTGACAAAGTAATGTCTTTGCTTTTTTTTTTTTTTCCCATTTATTTTTATTAGTTGGAGGCTAATTACTTTACAATATTGTAGTGGTTTTTGCCATACATTGACATGAATCTGTCTCTGCTTTTTAATATGCTGTCTAGGTTGGTCATAACTTTCCTTCCAAGGAGTAAGTATCTTTTAATTTCATGGCTACAATCACCATCTGCAGTGATTTTGTGACCCAGGAAAATATAGTCAGCCACTGCTTCCACTGTTTCCCCATCTATTTGACATGAAGTGATGGGACCGGGTGCCATGATCTCAGTTTTCTGAATGTTGAGCTTTAAGCTAAAATTTTCACTCTCTTCTTTCACTTTCATCAAGAGGCTCTTTAGGTCTTCTTCACTTTCTGCCATAAGGGTGGTGTCATCTGCACCTCTGAGGTTGTTGATATTTCTCCCAGCAATCCTGATTCCAGCTTGTGCTTCCTCCAGCCCAGCATTTCTCATGATGTACTCTGCATATAAGTTAAATAAGCAGGTATATATATATTTAAATAAGTAAAAGTTAAATAAATAGGCATAAAACTGTAAAATGCATGAGGCAACTGTTTTCAGACACTGAACAATATCACATGAGACTGTGATCCTTGAGAAAAGAAAGCTCACAAGATGATTCCCACAGCTGCCATCTCTCTCTGCCTGGGGCCGACTTCAGAGCTTGGAGATACTGAAGAGGTTAGAACCTTTAGGGAAAAGAAGACTCAAAAGTCTGAGTAAGGGTTTTTCATGAGACCTTGTCTAAGGACTGGGCTGTGTATATTCCAGGTGAGACCACGTGCTAGGTTTACCAAGAGAGTGGCTTCTATGGGGTTGAGAGGAGAAAGGGATATTAGAGATCAAGCAGTCTTGGAAATATTAGAGGTCTGGCACATGTAAATCCATGGCTGATTCATGTCAATGTATGGCAAAAACCATTACAATATTGTAAAGTAATTAGCCTCCAACTAATAAAAAAAAAAAAAAAAAAATAGAGGTCTGGCCCAGCCAGAGGGTAGTGACCTCACAGATACTACGGATATCCAGCTGAGACACCAGAAAGGCCAAGCTTTAGGAGTATGGACCATGCTACAGAAGGGCCTACAATAGACCTACCCTAACAGAACATAAAAACAAGACTTAAAAAAAAAAAAAATATATATATATATATATATCTGTAGAGGCATCAGAGTTTGGAAGCTAACTCTACCCAGGTTAGAGAGTCGTAGAAACCCCTCACATTTTCCGCATATCTGCCATAATGAAGTGTAAAACAAGTCCATTTAGGTTCCAGGTATTCAGCCAATAATTAAACTACCTCCTGGAACAAAAATCAACAGTCTTCAGAAGGATATTATGGAATCCCAAGAGCCTGTAATATATTACTCACAATGTCTATTGTGAGTTAATAATGTTAAAAATTATTAAAAATTAAAAAAAACAGTAAAATGTAAATCATAGTCAAGAAAAAAGTAGTCAATAAAAACTGATTACATCGCGATTCAAATATTTGATTTGTAGCAAAGACCTAAAGCAGCAATCATAAATATTTTCAAAGATTTGAAATAAACTATGGACATATGAGTGATCAATTAGCGACTCTAAACAGAAAAGTGAAAATTACTTAGAAAAGATAAAAACTCTAAAACTAAAGTGTACAATACCTGAAATGAAAAGTCCATTGGAAAAGATTCATAACTGAGTGGAAATGGCAGAAGAATTAATCAGTGAACTTGAAGATGTATTAATAAGTGTTATCAAATATTAAGAATACTAAGTAAAAATATTTTTAAAAATCTAGTCTTAGGTGTATGTAGGATAATTTAAAACAGTTTGTCATATGTGCAATTGAAATTGCAGAAGGAGAGGAAAGTGAGAAACATACATAAAAAATAATTTGTAGAAGTTGTGGTCTGAATTTTCCCAGATTTGATGACTAACATTAACTTATATATCCCAGAAGCACAATCAGTTCCAAGCAGGATAACTATAAAGAAAACCACACTTTAACACATCATGATCAAACCACTGGGTATGATATGTGAAAAAAAAATCTAATGAATAGTGTTAGAAAACAGATAAATGTTTCCCTGGAGCTGGGAGTGGTGGGAGAAGATTGAATGGAAAGGAGTACAACGGAACCTTTGTAACAATAGAAATGCTTGCATTTGTCAAAACTCACTTGAAATGTATATATTTTATTTTATGGAAATTATTTCCATATAAAGTTGACTCACAACACTAGGGGTAATATTAATACTTTTGATAACACCTCAAACACTTTCACTTATTATTTTCTGTCTTATTTTCATGGCTTTTGTCTATATTTTATTCATTTAATTATAGATTTTATTGTTTTCTGTAAAAAAAAAATGAACTGAACCACAAATAAAAATTGTCAACACTCAAATGACTGACATATATTATTTTCCATTTTCTCCTTATTAAGTAGCAAACCTCAGCCTATTCAAGTTTACTCACCCAAAATCCACTTGTCACTGAATACCGAATCTCTTAATAGGATGCCTCGGTTTCTGCATGTGTTCATTTGGACATTATATATTACTGTTACTATATGTTAAAATGCAGATTAAATAAAATTTCACTTTTAAAATAGTCATACATTATAAATGAATGTGAAAGTGCAATAAAAACAGCATGTGTTTATAATTTGCCATTTTGTTTCTTATGGAATTATTTAAAAAATTAAAACCAGTATTTTGAATGTGATGTAATCTTTCATCTTATTTTTTAAATGTGTGCTAAGAATTTTATCCAATGTAGATAAATTTAAGATAATTCATGTGGGAGTAAAATGTTTAAATTATTTAACAGTCATGATTGTTTGGAATTAGTTCTTCCTTTCCAAAGGAATGGTTTAGCTATAGATGAAGGCAAATTCTGGCTGAGGTTCTGTGACCTGAAATTAATGATTAACAGTGTGCTAGAAAAAAAAGAAAAAAACAGAGGAGATACAGTCTCAATACATAAAACAACAGTAGCAAATATGCCTGTGAAGCTATTTTGGTCAGTTCTACTAAAATTTCTTTGAGAGGATGAGACTATAGGAATAAAACAAGGTGATATAAACAGAGAAAAATAGTACGTTTGATAAAGTATCCACTGAGGTAGAGATATTTTACGTTAAATAATACAGAGCAGGAGAGCAATGATGGTAAACTCCAGCTGCAAGGCTTACAGTGAACTGGACAGTTGCTTTCAGGATTTGGAACCAGGCTGATAGGCTTAAATCTAGTTTTTATTGCTTAATACCTATTTGACTTCTCTAAGTCGCAACATCTTGTTTGAAAAATAGATCTAATAATAGCTCTTGCTTTCTAGAATTATTGTGAAAATTAAAAGAGATAATACAAGCAAATTGCCTAACATAATGCATGGCACATAGATGCATCCCTGTAAACAGACTACAAGAAAATGACCAGTATCCTTTTAATAGATTAACTCTTGGTACTGGGTGTGGCACAGGACCTTCTTTCTGGCTTCTATGGACTTATAAAACTCAAGATACATGGAAAAGATTTCTGTCATTGGGCTTGTTAAGCTTCAGGAGGCCCAAATGTCCCAGAGGGAAACTTACATTCTAGATTTTCTGGGACCAAACCATTTATGCTATAAAAGGAAAGGGAAGCAAGGTGAATTTCTTCTGAATAAGAGGAAAGCTGGTTTTATGTACTATGATGATGGTAACAATGACAGCCATTTCCCTAACCATTTCCCTGAGTTGACTATTAACTCAGACATGAGATTAAAAACTACACATTTTTTCCCCTGAGTCCTGAAAACCTTGAAGTGAGGACTAAGGGAAGGAACGGACTTGAGACCTGAATGTCTACAGAATGCTCTTCTAATTGTTATGTGGCTACAAACTTAATGCTCACGATGTGTGCACATTTTTATTTCAGACATGAAATAATAATTTAATTATGGTAGGCAATTAAAAATGGTGACTACCATTTTCTGTTCAGAAATCTGAATTGACCAGCTGCTAGTAAGGAGATTGAATCTGCAATCAACAACTTCCCAACAAACAAAAATCCAGAACCAGACCACTTTACTGGTAAATTCTACCAACTATTCAAAGAATGTATAATACCAATTTTTCTCAAACTCTTCTAAAAAATAAGAGGAAGGAACTCCTGCAAACTCATTCTCTAAGGCCTGCTGCTGCAGCTGCTAAGTCGCTTCAGTTGTGTCCGACTCTGTGAGACCCCACAGACGGCAGCCCACCAGGCTCCCCGGTCCCTGGGATTCTCCAGGCAAGAACACTGGAGTGATTTGCCATTTCCTTCTCCAATGCATGAAAGTTAAAAATGAAAGTGAACCTGCTTAGCTGTGTCCCACTCTTAACGACCCCATGGACCGCAGCCTACCAGGCTCCTCCGTCCATGGGATTTTCCAGGCAAGAGTACTGGAGTGGGGCGCCACTGCCTTCTCCATCTCTAAGGCCAGGAGTGCTCTAATACCAAAGCCGCACTAGGATGCCATAAGCAAATAAAATTACAATCCAGTATCCCTGATAAGCATAGATGCAAAATTGTCAACAAAATATTAGCAAACTGAATTCAACAATACATTAACAGGATCATACATCATGATTAGGTGGGAATCATTCCAAGGATGCAAAGATCTTCAACATCCACAAATCAATACACCACAGTAACAAAACGAAGGATGAAAATCACATGATCATCTCAACAGATGCAGAAGTAGCATCTGACAAAATTCAACATCCAGTTATGATAAAAACTCAATGAAGCAGGTATAGAAGGAATATACCATAATAAAGGCCATATATGACAAGACCACAGCTAATGTCATTCTCAACAATGAAAAACTGAAATCTTTTCCTCTAAGATCAGAAACAAGACAAAGATATTTTGCCTACTTTCTCCAATTTTACTGAACATGGTATTGGAAATCCTATTGGGAGCACTTGACCTCTCTGGTTATTACTTTACTTTAAAGTTGAATTTTTAAAGTAAAGTAATAAACCAAGGAGAATAAAAAGAAAAAAATAAACAACACATGTAGTACAATGATATAAAAAAAGCACATACATGGAAATAAGCAACAGTAGTAAAGATAGTTACCTAGCTATATATGAGAATCAGTATAACACACTGTCTAATATAACTTCATATTATATAATAGTATGTAGAATAATAGCAGGCTTTCCTGGTGGCTCAAATGGTAAAGAATCCGCCTGCAATGCTGGAGACCTGGATTCAATCCCTGGGTTGGGAACATCCCCTGGAGAAGGGAATGGCTACCCAGTCCAATATTCTTGCTGTGTCTATCCTTTTAGTACTCTATGATTTTTTTACAGCATGCATTATATATATAATCTAGTTTAATAAATACAAAATGTATAAATATGCAATTGAGACAATAACAACATGAAGGAGGTGAGAAGCTCTAAATGTGCTGAGATTTAGCATCCAATTTAAATTAAGTTGGAATGTGAAAAAAGTGGTGACTACTATATTTGTGTCTACTTAAGGAACTTGCCAGTTTTCTTATCCATTCTGGCATATTGTGTATGCGTGTGTGAGAGAGAAAGAAAGAGACAGACAGACAGATTGAAAGAGAGAGAGACGGAGGAGGAGTATGCAGCAGGGGAAGAACTGAACGTGAGTCAGGCAACCTTCTGCCACACTAAGGGGCCAGGGAACATAAAAGAACTTAAAATATACTCTTCTAGGAACTATATGTTTTAAAATTTCCATAGCAACCCCTATTGCCTTAAACAATACAAGTTTAAGGCTTGTCTTTTGTTTTCAATTTTAACTCTTTTTTATCAAATTAATACTTGTGCTTGGTAAAAAAGAATCAAATAATACAGGAAAACTCACAAACACTGATAGTTTCCCAGCCAGCTCTGGATATATTGTAATTTCTTTTAATTGTTTCTGTACTTAGTTCTTTGGCTAGTAATTTCCATAAGTATTGTTACTATAACTATATATCCTGATTATCATTTATATTTGTCAGTTAACTCATGAGAAATGAGAAGTTATCTCACATTAACTTTTTCTTTCCCATCATCTTGCCAATATTTAGTATTTGCATTATTTTAAATTCTTCTATTAGTCACTTTTGTAATATTAAATAACACAATTACGTGTTTGTTTCCATCAACTTTTGATGGTGTCATTCCAACTTGGAAAATGAGCCTACCCATCCTCTGCATACTTCCCCTAATCCCACAAGCCACCTTCCACCAGGTACATATTATTTTACATCATCAAATGTTTGTTGACAATTACATGTTGTCCTAAAATTTTGCCAATATTCCTCCTGTGTCCTTGAATTGACTCAAATTTGAAAATTTAAAAAATAATGTTTACATTAGCTTAACAATACAAATATTGTTTACTGTTTCAGTTCAGTTCAGTTCAGTCGCTCAGTCGTGTCCGACTCTTTGCAACCCCATGAACCGCAGCACACCAGGCCTCCCTGTCCATCACCAGCTCCTGGAGTTTACTCAAACTCATGTCCATCAAGTCGGTGATGCCATCCAGCCATCTCATCCTCTGTCGTCCCCTTCTCCTCCTGCCCCCAATCCCTCCCAGCATCAGGGTCTTTTCCAATGAGTCAACTCTTTGCATGTGGTGGCCAAAGTATTGGAGTTTCAGCTTCAACATCAGTCCTTCCAATGAACACCCAGGGTTGATCTCCTCTAGGATGGACTGGTTGGATCTTGCAGTCCAAGGGACTCTCAAGAGTCTTCTCCAACACCATAGTTCAAAAGCATCAATTCTTCAGCGCTCAGCTTTCTTCACAGTTCAACTCTCACATCCATACATAACTACTGGAAAAACCATAGCCTTGACTAGATGGACCTTTGTTGGCAAAGTAATGTCTCTGCTTTTAATATGCTATCCAGGTTGGTCCTAAGTTTACTGCTTGGCTAGGTAATATATTAGGATTGCTTTTCTATAGGTTCTGTAGTTCCAGGGTTAAGCCACTATCAAGAGGCTGTCCTTAGCATCAAAGCCAAATAGATTTTCCTTTTTTCCTCTAGGTCATTTGCTTAAACTGACATCATATTTGATTTGCCTCTTATTTCACCCCACTTTTCTTACAGTTTTTGTTTTTCCCAGAGTCCTTTCTGCCCCTCTTTTATTTGGTAGGAAGGGGAATATTCTCTTATTATTCCTTGATTATTTCGATCACATGTTTTATTTCAATGCCTTTTTTCTC
Organism: Cervus canadensis; assembly: GCF_019320065.1. Classification (NCBI taxonomy): domain Eukaryota; kingdom Metazoa; phylum Chordata; class Mammalia; order Artiodactyla; family Cervidae; genus Cervus; species Cervus canadensis. Next base: position 14,976,698 of record NC_057398.1, on the reverse strand, counting down.
CTGGTCCTGTCTGGTCTCTTGTTCCAGTGAGGACTGGAGCTCTCTAGATCTGCTGCAAATATTCTGAAATTCCCATCTTGTTTTATTTGGTTGAATTGACTGTTTCTTGAATCCTCTATCTTCCCTTTTCTTTTTTATTCTAATTGTGCTGGAGTGCATCCTCCAGTAACTAAGACAAGTTGCTTACAAATTACATTTTATGAGTGCTTTCATGCTTTAATCTTCTCCCATTATTGACCAGATAGAGAATTTTAGGATGAAAATAAATTTTTTTAACATCCTCAAAGCACTGCAGCTTTTGTTTTCTAGCATCCAGCTGCTCTTTAGAAGCCTGATGACAGAGTGATTCTCATTCCTTTGCACATGAACTGCTGTATCTTTCTGAAAGCTTTGGGGAATCTTCTCTTTTTAGTGTTCAATGATTTTATGAGGATGTATCCTGGTGTAGGTCTTTTTAAATTCACTGTGCTGAACACGCTACCCAGTTTTCCGTTCCAGGAATTTCTCTTCACTTTATAATATAATTTCCTTCATTATCTCTCCTCCCCTTTTCTGAAGCTCTTATTAACAGGACAATGGCTTTCTTGGATTGCTCTTCTAATGTCTCACTTTAAAATTGCATATATTTTATATCTCTTTGACTTATTCTACGTTTTAAGATACTTTCTCAAGTATCTTTTTAGGATACTTTTTGTGGATCCTTCAGTTGAATGTCAGTCTCTTTTAATATCAGAGGGTTCTTTCTTCTTCTCTGATTGTTCCATTTTGTAGACCATCTGTGTCAACAATGGAGGTGCCCTATTCAAATCTCCCTTCAAGACAAACCTGCTGGAAGGACTGCTATTGACTAAGAGCCTCTGGGTGCACTACTGATGGAGTCCACTGCAGCATTCGACCCCTGCCCCCCTTCCTGGGAAGTTCCCAGGTAATGCCTGAGCACAGTGGGGTGGTCACTCACCCCAGTGGGCTGGCTGAGACCTTCTTAGATTGCACTGCAGTCTGGAAAAGAAACTCTTTCTCTCCAGTCCTCTATTCTTCCCCCTTTCCTTTCAAAGCTGGTGAAGGTTCTACATCACAGACTGAAGGTTCTCTCGGCTTATTCCCTCTCTCCTTTATCTTTCATAGGTGTTACCCCCACTACATCTTTTACATCAATACTTCTTACTTCATCTCGGCTTCTGCTTCCCTGAGGACTGAGGTTGGCAGAGCATCCTATTCTTTCTTTATGGATATACTATCTTCTCACAACTCTCTGAATATATTTTACTTATTCTTATAATATCCAATACAGCTAACAGAATGCATTTTAGCTAGTAGGCTCAAATCATATGTAGTAAACTGAAATTAGGAAAAAATAAACCATTAACACATCAAAAAGAGTAAAGAAGGGGGTTAGGTGCACACACACCCCAAGTTTCCAGAGGAGGCAAAATTTTTAATAAGTCTAAGAGATGAAATAAAATAGCAATAGTATGTGAAAGTATGATCCTGTTCCATTTGCTATTACATACAATTTCCAGATTTTGTGGCAAGATATGCTGGTACCTCATTCAGATAATTTTCAGCAGGAATCACACAGTTCCTTGCACTTCCAGTTATCGCAGTCCTTGCCCATGTCTTGTCTTGCCACTGAATTTTAGAATTGTTGAAGCAGGGACCTTGTCTCCTCTTCAGTACCCTGTAATATTAGCAGTGATTATTGTTGCTTTTAGTTTTCTGCTAACCATATGCCAGGTAAGGTGGTAATACTTTACAGCCATTGTTTCAGTGAGTCCATGCAAATATCCAAATTTGCATGAGAGAAATACTAAATCTCAGAGAGGTTATGTAAATGGACCACATTACACTAGTCAGGAGCAGACACACCCCTGCTCCCCGGCCTTTGCTCTCAGTCACATCCATGCAGTGAGTCTGCCTGTGCCCAGCACATAGAGGACACTCAATAGCTTCACCCATATGTGCAAACAGGTCATCAAAACCTCACTGAAAGCCCAGAAATAAACCCATGCACCTATGGGTACCTTATTTTTGACAAAGGAGGCAAGAATATACAATGGGGCAAAGACAGCCTCTTCAATAAATGGTACTGGGAAAATTGGACAGCTACATGTAAAAGAATGAAATTAGGATACTGCCTAACACCATACACAAAGATAAATTCAAAATGGATTAAAGACCTAAATGTAAGACCAGAAACTGTAAAACTCTTAGAGGAAAACATAGGCAGAACACTTGATGATATAAGTCAATGCAAGATCCTCTATGACCCACCTCCTAGAGTAACAGAAATAAAAACAGAAGTAAACAAGTGGGACCTGATTAAACTTAAAACCTTTTGCACAGCAAAGGAAACTATAAGCAAGGTGAAAAGACAACCCTCAGAATGGGAGAAAATAAAGCAGATGAAACAACTGACAAAGGATTAATTTCCAAAATATACAAGCAGCTCATACAACTCAATACCAGAAAAACAAACAACCCAATTAAAAAGTGGGAAAAAAACCTAAATGGACATTTCTCCAAAGAAGACATACAGATGGCTAACAAACACATGAAAAGATGCTCAACATCACTCATTATTAGAGAAATGCAAATCAAAACTACAATGAAATATCACCTCACTCTGGTCAGAATGGGCTTCATCAAAAAGTCTACAAACAATAAATGCTGGAAAGTGTGTGGAGAAAAGGGAACACTCTTGCACTGTTTGTGGGAATGTAAATTGATACAGCCACTATGGAAGACGGTATAGAGACTCCTTAAAAAACTAGGAATAAAACCACCATATGACCCAGCAACCTCACTCCTAGGCATATACCCTGAGGAAACCAAAACTGAAAGAGACACATGTATCCCATTATTCATTGCAGCACTATTTACAATAGCTAGAACATGGAAGCAACCTAGATGTCCATTGACAGACAAATGGATAAAGAAATTGCGGTACACATACACAAAGGAATATTACTCAGCCATTAAAAAGGAACACATTTGAATCAGTTCTAATAAGGTGGAAGAACTTAGAACCTATTATACAGAGTGAAGTGTGTCAGAAAGAGAAAGATAAATACTGTATTCTAACACACATATACAGAATCTAGAAAAATGATACTGAAGAATTTACTTACAGGGCAACAGTGCAGAAACAGACATAGAGAACAGACTTACGGACATGGGGAGAGGCGAGAAGAGGGTGAGACATATGGAAAGAGTAACATGGAAACTTACATTACCATATGTAAAATGGATAGGCAACGGGAATTTGCTGTATGTCTCAGGAAACTCAAACAGGGTGCCTGGATCAACCTAGAGAGGTGGGATGGGGAGGGAGATGGGAGGGAGTTTCAAAAGGGAGGGGATATATGTATACTTACGGCTTTTTCATGTTGAGATTTGACAGAAAACAGCAAAATTCTGTAAAGCAATTATCCTTCAATAAAAAATTAATTAATTAAAAAAAACCCACCTCATTGAATGTCAACACATCCTCAATAGATTTGTGATGGGGTGGGAATACATGAGTAGGGCTAAGGAAGCCGCATACATTTTGAAATGATCTTCCTAAGAAGCACACTGTTTATCAATCTTATCTCATTTGAAGTTTCCTAACCCTGTGGAGCTTGAATAATGAGTCACTTTTTAATCTTTGAAATGCAGATGCAGATTAGATGGCAGAACATAACAAGTCTTTTATTTTCCCTCTTCTGTCTTATAGGCACTTGGTGAGAGAGGAGGTAATATGTTAACATTCACATAACATATTCTCTTATAGAAAACCATCTCTTTATTTATCTGAGCTTCTCCCCATGCCCCTGGAGAAGTAATTAGACCAAATCATTAACCTCTTCTGGAGCCGTTAATGAGTCAGTTGTCTTTATATGAAAGAAAGGTTTTGGGAAAAAGAAAATGTCACTGGTTCAGAATCGGAATATATAAGTTTATAAAGAATATATGCACAGAAGATTTGGCAGCAACATTTGTGATCTTTTCCCCCAATATTCATAAGTATGAACATTTATAAAAATAAATGTTTTCTTTTTTGTTCTTGGAATTCCTTTGTGCATCATATATAGCTCATCAAGCATTGCTTGTCATGACAGTTACAACTTTGCATCTGCTGTTTATTAAAAGTCAGGATTTGTGCAGGAATTGAATATGTGTCTCCTCTCTCCTGGAGTTGTATAGTTATTTGGAAGCAAAATTGCTTTTGTTTTTCCTCCTAATCTTTGTTACTACCAGCCCATAATACCATAACGTGTATATTCAGCTCCCTTAACTCATCCCTTCAGAAGTTATCAGAGATTAATAGTCATAACCCCAGAATACGAAGTAGTGATTCCAGTCTTTAGAATTGAGCCGTGACTTGGACAAGGGACTGGTATGCAAGGAATGCTTGGAAACTAAGACAGGGTAGTGCCAGGTTACTATGTCTGTGGCGACCCACCTAAGGGTCCATGAAAAACATATATACAATGCTCTCTTGACTCCAATTGCTGATGTTTAGCTTGTCTGTTTGAAAGTATCACTTGCCCTAACACGGAGCCAATCAAGGTTGCTTTTTCCCAAAACTGATTGAATGCCAACAAAACTTTCAAAATTTAAAACATTAAAAAAAAAATTTCTTTATTTTCTTTTTGGCTGTGCTGGGTCTTTGTTGCCGTGTGGGCTTTTCTCTAGTTGTGGTGAGTGGGGGCTACTCTGTTGTGGTGCACAGGCTTCTCATTGCAGTGGCTTCTTTTGTTGCAGAGCACAGGCTCTAGGCACGCAGGCTTCACTAGTTGCCGCACATGGGCTTAGTAGTTGTGGTATTTGGGCTCCATGGTGCACAAGCTTCAGTAGTTGTGGCATACAGACTCAGTTGTGGCTCATGGGCTTAATTGCTCCATGGCAAATGGAATCTTCCTGGATCAGGGATCAAAACTGTATCTCCTGCATTGGCCACAGACCGGGAGAAAATATTTGCAAAAGACACATCTGATAAAGGACCTTTATCCAAAATATACAAGGGACTTAAAAAAAATCAACAGTAAGAAAATGAGCAGTTCAATCAAAAATGGGCAAAAGATCTGAACAAACAATATCTCCAACATAGATATACAGATGGCAGGCAACTTAGCCTATGAAAAGATTTCAACGTCATCAGATTGTTTTATTTGCAAATTAAAACAATAATTAACAGAATCACATAAAAAGTAGAGATGCTAAAGGTAAAAGGAGCATTAATAGACTTCTACAAGGAGAAGCAAGATTTTGTAGTACACAACATATTTTGAGATATGCTGTAAATATATTCCCTATAGGAGTCCTTCCTCTTTGCTGTTCTCCCGAGGCATCTGACTAATTAAAGTGTAAGTAAATCAATAAAACAATAATGAGATACCACTACACACCTATTAGGATGGCTAAAACCTGAAACATTGGCAACACCAAATGTTGGCAAGGATATGGAGAAATAACAATCTTCATCCTGGTGGGAATACTAAAATGGAGCAGCTACTGTGGAACTTTGGAAGGTAATTTGGCAGCTTGTTTCAAAGCTAGACATACTCTCACAATATGATCTGACAATTTCTCTCTTTGATATTTACCCAAATGAGTTGAAAACTAATGTTCATACAAAAATCTGCATACAGATGTTTATAGCAGCTTATCATAATTACCAAAATATGAAAGCAACCAAGATGTCTTTCAGTAGGTGAATATATAAATAAACATGTGGTATATCTGGACATTGGAATGTTATTCAGCACTTAAAATAAATGCGGGCTTTCCTGGTGGCTCAGATGGTAAAGAATCTGCCTGCAATGCAGGAGACACAGGTTCGATCCCTGGATCCTGAAGATCCCTTGGCGAAGGAAATGGCAACCCACTCTGGCATTCTTGCCTGGGAAATCCTATGGACAGAGGAGCCTGGCAGGCTACAGTCCATGAGATCACAAAGAGTTGGACACAACTTAGTGACTTAACAACAAAATAAATAAATAAATAAATGAGCTCTCAAACCATGAAAAGACATGGAGAAAAAAGCCAATATGAAAAGGCTGCATACCATATGATCCCAAAGATATGAAATCCTAGAATAAGTGAAACTACGGAGATGGTAAAAATATCATTTGTGAATGGACATTTAAGTTTTTCCCACAAGTTGCTATTACAAATAGCATTAATGCTGCAATGAAAACGAGAATGCAAATATTTGCACTTGATGTCAAGATCCTGATTTCAATTGTTTTAGGTAAATATTTAGAAATGTGACTGCTGGATCACATGGCACTTTTACTTTTTTAAGCGGCATCCATACTGTCTTCCATAAGGATTGCACCATTTCACAGTCCCACCAACAACTTACAAGTGTTAACTTTTCTCAATATACTCATCAATACTTGTTACCTCATTTTTAATACTTACTAAGTTGCTTCAGTTGTGTCCAACTCTTTGCAACCCTATGGATTGTAGTCTGCCGGGCTCCTCTGTCCATGGGATTCTCCAGGCAACAATACTGGAGTGGGTTGCCATGTTCTCCTCCAGGGGATCTTCCCGACCCAGGGATCTAACCTGCATCTCTTAAGCCTCTTGCATTGGGAGGCATGTTCTTGACCACTAGCACCACCTGGGAAGCCCCCTTTTCAAAAAAGGATTGCTTTTATGCCTTGAATGGAAGAACTTCCTTGTATATTTTGGATCACAACCACTTATCAGATATATGACTTGTATATATGTTCTCCCATTCCATAGGTTGCCTTCTTATTTTTTTGTTTCATGTGTTATACAGAAACATTTTAGTTTGATGTAGTCTCACTTGACTATTTTTGCTTTTATCATCTATACTTTTGGTGTCATGTCCAAGAAATCCTTCCCAAGAGCATTGTTTAACTTTTCTCCATATATTTTCTTCAAAGAGTAACATTTTCAGGAGTTCTGTTTGTCTTTAAGCAATTTTGTATAATGTTCAATAATTATTAAAAAACTAAAAACTGTCCATTCTTTGTCTTAAACACTGCCCTGTTTCTGCAGCAGTGAAACCTCTGCCCTGATTCTGGCCTTTTTAGATATCCTGACTCACTTTACACCCTTTTTCCTTGATTCACTCTTGTTCCCATATAAATCCTACTCCTAGCTTTAGGATCCTAACTTCAACCCTACCTCTGACCTTTAGGACAAATGTTTGCATTTGTTTACTGTTTGGACTTCTATGGTACTTAAACTTGAGTATGAATCCCACCCTAGCTTTGTCCCAGGAAATCACCCCTAACAAAGTACACTTGCCAATCATAAGGGCTATACCAATACTGGCTATCCCATAAACTAGGGGAGGAGGTGGCAGGTGGGAAGTTAAGATGATTCACATTTTATGCAGAAAATATATTTATTGGCACAATAAGAGAGTTGGCATCTGGGCATGATTTCCAACCAAAGTATGGAATTTATAAAAGAGCCATTTGACTTTCTAATGTGACATGATAAGCATGTCTCCTTGTAAAGGCGTTTTACAGAAAAACAGAACGGCACAACACCAGGATGACAGCAAAGACAGTTCTGTCAATAACCGTTAGAGCTGCTCCATGCAGCATTTAAGAACTGCTCGGTTCAAACATGCAAATTATATATATCCATATACGTATGGATGCAAAAGCCACACTATTGGTTGGAGCACTGAGGAAAGAAGGGTATTACGGGTGCATTTCCAGCCTAAGGGGCACACGGATTTGACAACCAGAAGTAACTCATCCTGATGTTTGGTCCTATCCAAGGTTTCTGCATTCTGTGCATTCTCAATGTTTCCAAGAGGCAGGGGAAATGAGGTGTCATTACTGTGTTTTATATTAACAGGCAGAATTTGTGCACCCAGACATGCTTAGCATTTGAAATAATTCACTTTACATTGACATAGGAAAAAGAAAAGAAAAGGTTTTTAAAAAGTGAGTATGTCTCCTGACTTGAAAACTCTACAACCTGGCATTTCTAGCCATTAGCATGGAAATATATACCTTTGTATTCTTCAATATCATAGTTCTACTTATTATTCTAGAAAATGCTTAACTTTAGACTGGTAATGTAATGTTCTTTTCTTACAAGTATGTTTCCCCCTGGAATATACGTAAACCCATATACTACAAAAGCAATCAGCATTTTAATTTCTTTTCCTCCTCCTCCTTCTTCCTAATGAGTTGTAGAAAAATCAGTAGAAAGTGTGCTTAATATAGAGAATCAAGATCAAGAGAATACAAAGTCACACAAATTCAGTTTTGATACTCAGTTAATGATCATAGTAATAATTAATCAACAGTTTTGAAATGCCCTGTAAATGGCCCTATGTTACTCTTATACCTGGACTGGGTAATTTATTTTGCGTCAGCTATGTCTTAAGGGTCCTCCAAGGAGCGATAGAAAAAGCCACAAAAGAAAAGATGAAAGGAAATAACATTTACAAAGTACTTATATATACCAGCCCTGTGCTAGATGTATTATATACCTTGACTCTTATTCTTCTCAGGGCCTTATAAGATGAGCCCTAGTGTCCCAATGATGATGAAAGTGATGCCAATGACCATGGTGGTAATGATGGAGACAGTTATTAAGACTCTTTGTGACAGGCACTGAACTATCTTCACTGGACTGATACTCATTTATCCAGTGCCCACACTGTGGGCCAGGCACTGCTTTAGGCACTTGAGATATATCAATGTACAAAACACACAAAAGCCCTGCCCATCATGAAGGTCTACTTGGGGGTGAGAGTGACACTGCAGATGTCCAGGCAAGACACATATGCAGAGGGAAGTAGAGAATATGTTAGAAGGGGAAAGTGCTTTGGAAAAATAATAGATCAGAGTGCAGTAGGCCGAGATGGTGAGTGTGGGGTTCAAGGTGCAATTTTAAATCAGATGTTGGTTGTGGTGGTAGGCTTACTGAGACCATGACACTTGACGCATCTGAAGAGGCTAGCCCCATGAGTAAAAGAGGACTCCATGCAGAGGAACAGCCGATGGAAAGGGTGTTTGGAATGTCCAGTGAACTGCAAGGAGGCTAGTCTGTCTGGGCAAAGGAGAGCAGTCCCATAGGCTAGATCCTGTAGGGTCTTGCAGCCAGAAGGAGGAATTTGACTTTTACTATGAATGAACTGATACATCACTGGAAATATCTGAGCAGACAAGTGACGTGGCCGAATATAAATTTTGGCAGAATCGTTAAAGTTGTCATGCTGAGAATACTCTACTTTACAATAGTTCTCTGAGGTTTCTAGAATTCCCACTTTACAAATGCTAAGTTGAGAAGTGGAAAAATCAAGTAACCTTTAAGTGAGTGATAGAGCCAAGGATCAAATCCAAACCAAGCATTGGCTGTCTTCCAGACCGGGGCTCAGTTTAGGACCACCCTGAAAGAGCTTCTAGGTTCATGTCAGTTCAAGTTCATGATGACTGAAATACAGGTTTCAGGTATAGGAAGAGGCTGTCTGATCTATCTGGCCTGGTAGACTGAAGGCAAAAAAAAAAAAAAAATATGTATTATTTTAGCAAATGACTACTGAGTTCCTATGTTTTAGTCACCATGTGAAGGATTGGAGACACAGACTTAGCCCTTAGGTAGATTTTGGTCTGAAGGGGGAGAGATGGACATTAACAAATACAGCAAAAAAAAATATTAGAGGAATCATTTAAAAAGAATCTACAAGCTTCAGTTGAGACCTAGGTGGAAGACTAAGTGGGTAGGCATAGTGTGTGGCTCTTGGCAGTTGTCAAAACCCTTTCTCATATTTAATATTTTGTATTGTCTCATTGTCCACTGGCTCTGAGTTTGGTTTGAATAGCTTGAAAAGAAAGATTTTTTTCTTTTCCTTTGGGGGACTTTCCAGGAAAAAAAGTGGAGATTTTCTCATTTAAAGCTTCCTCTCTGGGTGCTTCCACTTACTAGGTTTTCAATTTCAGTCTGTTGAATTCTTCTGTCTGGGATACATTGCAGACTGCTGGAAATCGAGAAAACAGAAGGGAACAGAAGGCTGTCTGAGCCTTTGATGTCAGTGAACTCTATTTCATGGTGTGTGTCTGCGTGTCTGTTTCACGGTGTGTGTGTGTGTGTGTGTGTGTGTGTGTGTGTATGTGTGTGTGTGTGCACATACATCTCAGATTCTTAGAGAGTCTGCCAGGGCTGAGCAGTCCATCCATGGGTCTCCCTGAGGAAATTTTTTGGTTTAAGAAGCGTAATTGGTGTTACATCACCGTGTTGGAGCTGGTGCTCTGTTGGGTAAAGCATTCATGTTACCTTTTCAAGTACCTCCAAGTGAATTCTTGACTCTCCACTACTTTTCCATCCTGCTGCCTTGGTGATGCTTTCGGACATAATTCTTCCAAGATTCCCAGCCAAGACAGCACCATGAAATGGAAGCAGGATGGCTTGTGGACCCCTGGTCTATGCTGGGGTAGAATTTCCAATTGTGAAATTTATTAAACTTGGTGACAGAGAAACCCATGTACCCTTCTCATCTGTAATTCAGACATGAAAGTACCTACTTCAGAGGGTGGTCTTAAATAAGATAACCCACGCAGTGGGCCTGGCTCAATGAGTGTTAGCTAGCTGTAGGATCATTTCAGGGACAATGTCTTCTCAAGTATGAACTGGCGGCAGTTCTGAGCACTGGATCATACATAGCCTTGGCTGACAATAATAATAAGCCATCCCCCTGTGCAGGACTTCCAGAGGGCTGGCCACTGGCTTGACTTATCTCCCTGCCGGAAGGGAGTGGGTAGAAGGCGGAGGAAACACAAGCCCCCTGCTGAGGTTTCACCTCAGCTGCTTCCATCAGTAGCTTCACCCCAGGGATTGTGGAAATATTTTTGTGTTTCCGGAACCTCGTTCTAGGCACCATCCCAAGAGAGCTCAGTGCCTAGAATGCTTTAGAGCTCAGACATTATGAGGCAAGAGAACTGTGCAGTGGATGGGAGACTTCCTTGGAGAGTTTCTAGGGAGGGTGTGAGGAGACCACGGCCACAATCACTGACACACACTGACTGAACGTGTCCTTTCTCTGTGTCAGTTTACTGGGGGCCAAAATCATCCAGTCCTTGGAGTCAGCTTAGTGTCTACTTATTCCCTGCTCCATTCTGCAGTAACAGTTGCTTAGACAGCATCCCTTTGACATAAGACAGCAGAGACAGACGTCAACCCCAAATGTCTGTGATGACTGCTCCCTGGAAGAATCAATCACTGATTCATGGACTTGAGGATGAAGCAGAATCCAAACTCCTAAGCAGAACCCTCAAGCTCCATACAGGGGGTGCTTTCTGTCTTCCTAGGATGCACCCTCAGGAAAGCAGAGTCGAGGCACCCAAGGGTGGGGGTGGGAACCCACGGAGAGGGCTCTCTGGAGTATGCATGCATTCCACAAACAAGCATAAAATGGACTATCCCCATTTCCTGCAAGCTATGGAACTTCTAGCCTGGAGTGGGGAGGAGGAGCACGGCAGGTGAGACAGGTAACTGGGTACAAGACAATGAGATATATACAGTGATGATAAAAGATGCTCAGGGAACACAGTGGAGGACCTTATGGGAAGGTAGCTTGATAGGCTCTAGAAAATAAACAGGTTCCTCCATTGATTTAAAAATTGCCGACTCACAAACTCCTGCAAGGGCAAGGCTCAAGCATCTTGAATTTGCTTCATATCTTATCTGCTGTGGAGTTGAAAGCATGTGAGCAATGAACATGGAGGAATTGCCTCAACAGTGAATAAAGAGGCATTGGCTGGCAGTTGTAAGCAGAGCAGGGAAGGGGTACCCTAAGTGTGGAGTGATTGGCTCAGCACCAACTAGGGATAAAATGCCCTCTCTGCCCTCCAGAATAATTTTCATCCATCTTCATAGATGATTCAGGCTAAATCAATTTAACTTTGGATTTTAATCTCTCTAATCACAGAGTTGGAATTTGGCGGCCTCCTCTCCCCTCCAGAATCATCAAGGAGGCTTAGAATAGTTCTTAGAAAGGTGCTTTGTGTTTCCAGAAAGAAAGATGGTTTGAGAATCTGAGGTGTTATCCTCTGCAAGGTGTGCTCACTAAAGGCATCATTACACTTGGGGAAGAAAATCAGACCTGAGACATGTGAGTCAGGAAAGCGGGTTCCAGCATGTCAGAAATAGACCAGAAGGTCATCCTCAGAAATAATTCCCTGGAACAAGTGGAGCACTGGAATGGATACCTAGAATTGTGGGAACGCTAAAGCAATCTTCTGTTTATGCTCAGATAACATCGGGCCCCTCTGGGGTCATGTGTCTAATCCCAGGAGCTTCAGAGAAAGGGCAGCAGAAATTGGATGGGCTTCAGAGCAAAGTTGTCAAGATGATTGAAGGGCTGGAAAAGAAGACCCACCAGAAAGGTTAAAGGAGTTTGATCTGGTACCAACTAGCTGTGCCACTTCAAAGTCACTTCAGTTCGAGGAGCTCCATTCCCTCTTCTGTGAAATGAGGGCGGTGGACTGGCTGAGCGCTCAGGACCTCCTAGGTTTCACAATAGTTTTGGAGTCCAGAGGAGAGAGAAAGAGCTAGGAGGCAGTAACTTTACCATTCATTTGAATTGTGTGCGACCTGTTACACATCTCTGTCTTCCTTACAGAAATCGAATAAGAGAACAAAGTCTGGGTGGGCAGGAAGAGAGATGCAAACATAGGGAACAAACTTGTGGACGCAGGGCAGGAAGCAGCGGGTGAGACAAGTTGAAAAAGTGGCATTGACATATACGTATTACCGTGCATCAGACAGACGGCCAGTGGGAAGCTGCCGTATATAGCACAGGGAACTCAGCTTGGTGCTCTGTGATGACCTAGAGGGGTGAGAGGGAGGCTTAAGAGGAAGGGCATATATGTATACATATGGCTGGTTCATGTTGTGGTACAGCAGAAATTAACACAACATTATAAAGCAGTTATACTCCAATTAAATAAGTGAATATTTTTAAAAGATATTTTGTTGAAACAAAAGCTATGCAGTAGAGGGCTTTTCCCAAACATAGCAGCAGTCAGAAAAATGAATGGAGCTGACCTTTGAAGTTTTTGTTTAAAATAACCTTTCGGTTCTCACGTCTTCAGAAATTATAAGCCAATTTTCTTACATGGCGCCCTTTCCCCTTACCCTAACCATGCTGCCATGAGAGCTTCCAGTTGCGTCTGCGTGGGTCAGGTGAAACAGGAATTGATCTTTTATTTATTCTCAGATGCCAGTCTTCTGTGCCCACAGGCAGAGACCACAGGACACCTTAGGGCAGGAAATCCGTGTAAAAGCGAGAGGGGGAAAAGCTCCCACAGGAAAGCCTTGCCCTTCCTTTAATGGTGCTCCCACGGTCAGAGGCTGCCTGCTCCCTGCAGTCAGCATGCCTTATGGCGCTAGCCTTAGAATTCTACCCCCAATCTCTACCCCTAATCTCTCCTTCTCTCTGGAGGAGCCGTGGATTGGGAGGGAGAGCAGGAGACATGAGGAAAAATCTGAGACTCAATGGAAAACTAAACTCTAGGGCCTATGGTTCTGCTCACCACTGCCTTGGGTGTGAGTGACTCAACCTGATGCGAAGGCCCAGGGTCATGTTGCCTGGGGGATTGAGCCCAGGCCATGTTGATTGGGGCCAACACCCTGGGTCCCACTGTCCACCTACTGGTCGTGCTCTAGGCCAGAACAGTGTTCAACCTTGGCTGCATTCTGCAATCAGCTAAGGAGCTTTTAAAAAATGCTGATGCCCAGGTCTATTCGGAGATGAATCAAATCAGGATCTCTTGGATTCCAGGAGGAATTGCCTTACACTATAGACAGGACCATGAACCACTATATGCTTCCAGTGGCAAATGAACTTAAAACACACAGAACATCAGAAGAATCACAAAGGAATAGAAAATCCCCAGTTTATAATATCCTATTCCTAACATATATGTAACACTCCTTTAAAAATCCTCTTCTGGAGAGGTTATGGAGAAAAGGGAAATTTCTTACACTGTTGATGGGAATGTAAATTGATACAGCCACTATGGAGAACAGAGATTCCTTAAAAAACTAGGAACAAAACTACCAGAGGACACAGCAATCCCACTACTGGGCATATACTCTGGGAAAACCATAATTTTAAATGACACGTGTATTTCAGTGTTCAATGCAGCACTATTTACAATAGCCAGGACAGGGAAGCAACCTAAATGTCCATCAAAGAAGAGGTGGTACATATATACACTGGTATATTACTCAGTCATATGAAGGAATGAAATTGGATCATTTGTAGTGATGCGGATGGACCTAGAGTCGATCACACAGAGTGAAGTAAGTCAGAAAGAGAAAAACAAATATCACATATTAATGCATATATATATATGGAATCTAGAAAAATGGTGCTGATGAATCTATCTGCAGGACAGACGATGCAAATGTACAGAACAGACTTTTGGACACAGAGTAGAATGGAGAGGAGGGGAATTGAGACAGTGGATATACATGCCATGTGTGAAATAGATAGCCAGTGGGAAGCTGCTTCATAACACAGGGAGCCCAGTTCAGTGCTCTGTGATGACCTAGAGGGGTGGGATGGGGGACGGGGTGGGAGGGAGGGGATTATGTATACATATACTTGATTCACATCGCTGTATAGCAGAAATGAATACAAGAGTATAAAACAATTATCCTCCAATTAAAAAGCCTCTTCTTGTGGAGATGCTACATTTGTTATGCCTATGACAAGCATGCTTTTACACAGTATCCTTTTATTAGCTTTGATTATCTGATGTACCTGAGGAACACATGGTCTCAACAAATAGTCTGCAAAAATAATTGGTTGCAGACCAGTCTTTTTTTTTTCCAGACCAGTCTTGATAGCCACTAACTCTGTTGTGTTCTCCCAACAAATGTGATTTCGTCATAGAGCCTGGCACTTAGTAGGATCTCAGTATGATCTGGATAACTGACGAGCAGTTCTTGATTTCACCCCTGAAAATCTCAGCTCTCTAGATGCTTAGATGCTGTTAGGGTAATTTATTCAGAACTTAGAATGGCGGTAGCACTAAATCAATATTTCATATCCATAGGGGCTACTGGCTGTAGTGTAGATTTACAGAATTTCATTTCTATCTACAGTTCTCCTGCCCCATCTCATCTATCAGACAAAGGGCTTGCATTTGTATTCTCACTGCAGGATGTTTTCACCTTGTCTGTATATGCATCATTAAATAGTTCAAGATCAATTGCAAAAGAGGTAAATAGCAATCTTTCTCGCTGTTTATGGCAAATTTCAGAGCTGCAGTCTTTGATTCCACTTAAACCTGTTTTTTGTTGTTGTTGTTTTCACCTCTCCTATAGGTGCTAGATGATGGATGGAGCCAAAGTACCATCTATCAAAGCATCCTGCTGGCATACAGATTGCAAAACCTATTACACCCGTCATCGGTACCCACTTGGAACCCCTGTTTCTCAGCTCTATTCATCTTTGTTCAAGCTTCTGTCTCCTGAAAGGCTTCATTCACAACCACCCTCTTTGCCCCACCATCTCCTGATCATTCATCTTGGTACCTCCTTTCAGAAAGCCTTCCTTAGGAGGTTTTATCCTGGTAATACGCGCTGTTGCTCCCTAGGACCAACCTACCACTGAATTTGAACTAATTGAGGACAGAAATTGCACTTATTCACTGCTAAATTCACAGGACTTAGCAGATTCTAGACATCTGAAAAGTGTTTGGTTAAGATGTGCACCCCATATGTAATTGTTCAGCCATTGTGCAAAAATACTATCTTCTGAGAAAAAAACATTTTCTATCTCCTAAAGATAGAAACAAGTCACTATTCTTTGCTATGAAAGTGCCCAGGCTGAAATGGTGGTTCCTCTCTGACTCCCTTCTCTTCCCATAGTGAGTCCATCCTTCTTTTGGAATGTCCCCAACTCACCACACAATTCCCCACAAGCCTAGCCTCACCTTTCTCTTACAGCTCTGTTAAGGATTAACTTCCTCACTTGCCTTCACTGTTAGTAGTCTCTCTTATCACCCAATTTTGCAACCAGCTTTCAGCTAATCTTCACAAAGGAAAAGGCTCGTTCCTTTTGCTTCGCGCTTGCACAAGAACCTAGAATGGCTCCCAGTTTGTGTTTGTTTTTCTCTAAAATTCTTCTTTTATTCATTGTCTGATTTTGTTCAAACCACTCATTCTAAATCTGTGTGCTCCTCTCCCCCTTGCTTCTCCCACCCAACACAGACCATCCACTGTCCACTCCCGTTCAGTGGGTTGCCTTCTGTCCCTTCCTGTCCGCAGACCCTCCACTCACTCTGACCTGCATCCTGTGAAGCTGTGTTCAGTTCCTCCTGAGGGAGGAACATGCCATGGTCTCACCTCCGCTGTGTGCCTGAGAGCCCACCTACCCTTAAGGCTTATCCCAAGTCCATCTCTTACAGGACACCTACCCTCACCATTCCAGTCTCCACTCATTTCCTCTTCCCCTGATTTCCTTTTGCATTATTAGGTGGTACCATGGCTATTTAGGGTTCCCTAAATATTACACACGTTTTAGTGTCTTTCCCTCCACTGCATTGTAAACTTCTGAGATCATGTATAACATTTCTTTTGTGTTCTTCACTTTGCCTGTCATAGTGGATCCAGCAAACTTGTCGATGCTTATCATCTCTTGGTTAGTGTGATCGATGAGAATTTTAGGAGGGGTCAAGCTGAAAAGGTATCAAACACCAAGAAACAAACTCTGAATTTGTGTGGGGAAAATGAAATTGGTCCATGTAGATTATTTTTGCGTGCTGCGGTTCATGGGGTCGCAAAGAGTCGGACATGACTGAGTGACTGAACTGAATTGAACTGAAGATACTTATTAGGGCAATTATTTTGATGGTGCTAATCATCATCCTAGAAGCTGAAGTTCCAATACTTTGGCCACCTGATGCGAAGAACTGACTTTTTGGAAAAGACCCTGATGTTGGGAAAGATTGAAGGTGGGAGGAAAAGGGGACGACAGAGGATGAGATGGTTGGATGGCATCACCGACTTTACAGACATGAGTTTGCGTAAGCTCTGAGAGTTGGTAATAGACAAGGAAGCCTGGCATGCTTCAGTCCACAGCTTCACAAAGAGTTGGACACGACTGAGCGAGTGAACTGAGTAAGCTGTAACCATTATTTCAATTTAATTGAACACACATGACAGCATTTAATGAGAATATACCATGTTGCCAGCCTTGTGGTGGGGTAGAGCTAGAGGATCCCCAAATGAATAAACTGTAAGCAGATAACAAGAACACTGGGTAAACTATGGGTAAAATTATAATAGGGGTATGTAAAAGTTTAAACATATTTTGGCTTATAGTTTATGGAAAAATTCAAGGACTTAGGGCATGGATATAGGATGTAGAAATTTTAAGGGAAGAGGGTAACATAGTGGGGACTGAGGGAGGAGAAAACTGCATAGAATTTGAGATTTCAGGATGCTTTTAGAAAATTGTTGGTTAAATGCCATTTAGTTGGAATATATAGGGTATTGGAAAAGAGATAGAGTGGCAGAAAATTTGAAGAGTAAAAATGTTCATTGGTACCAGGATGCATGGGCTTCAAGGGTTTGGACTTTTTGTATAAGAAAAAAGAAGCCACTGAAAGATTTTGAGCAAAGTCCTGATTGCAAATTCTTACAGAATTCTGTGGCATAGTCCCTTTAGGATGTTGGAGAAGTAAAAGCTTGGCCTAAGGCAATGCATTTCCTTTTTACTTGAAATGCTAGACTTGAGAGAAATATGTCATATGAAGCTGGAAACTGTCAAACATCTCAGACAGCCAGGAGTTTGCTCTCTAATGTGTGGGATTTTGCTAAATGTATAATATTTGCTTGTTTCCAGGGTTGTCATAGAAGCAAATGGCATGTTTTTGAGAATGTAGGTCTCCTGTGGTGTTTCCTGGCTCAGACAGGATGTACTTTCACTCGGAGGGTTGGATATCTGGAGCCCAAACTGGGGTGGACTTGTACCTTCCAGAGTTGAAGTGATTGAGTTGAAAGGCAGCCACCATCTCCAACATGAACCATTCTTTCAATCTTTAGCAAGAGGGCCCCACTAATGGAAAAGTACATCAGGGAAGCTGAAGTCAAAAGGACTTCATTTTCACCAGCAATTTTGTTTGGATTCATTTGTTCAGAATTAATATTTGCTGGAAGTGGAAACTTGTGCTCATTTTCTCTGGATTGTTAAAATGTGCTCATCTGAGCCATAAACAAACCCAACCGTGCCCAGATATCAACTAGAACAACTCGATTAGTGATAATTGCCTCACAGCTCTCCTGTGTATTTCAGAGGCTCATTTGACTACAGTTACTAAACGCAGTCTTGGCAGGTGGAGAGGGTGAGACAAGGAGTTTCCACCTTCAGACAGATTTGACCAGGAAAGGGTGCAGCCGTAAACTGTTCTCCCTCAAAAGCATTTCAATATCTCTGCTAGGCTGATAAGCAAAATACAGTAATAGTTTAATCATGGTAGATGTTAAAATTTGCATTTTAGCTATTGTTTATGGAAATACCCCATTATAAAGATCAGAGCCTTTGGGACAAGACACAAAATTTTGAGGAAAGAGGTAGGATGCTGTGGAGTATCGGGGAATGCAGAAAATGGTGGAATAGATTAATAATGTCATGACTCAAGGAGCAAATGACATGAGATTTGAAAGCATAGGATCAAATAAGCAAACAGAAAATGTGTAGTTATTGTCTAACTTTAAGCATGAACACTTTAAATAGGGAACTGGTGTCACCAATCAGAGCCCCACAAATTGTATTGTGAGAGCCATTTCTCACGTAACTGATAAACGAAAACCAAATTGGAGAACTCTAATAAGTCAAGGAGAGGTGAAAAGATTGGTGAGAGATGACCCATGGGCTCATTTTGGAGAGAACAAACCCAGAGTCTGGGCACTCGGTGCTTCTTGGAATGGAGCACTGCTTACCTTGACTTTCAGATTCTGGGCTTTAGATGCTGAGACATATTGTCTTTCTGTGTGATCACTGAACCCTTCAAGGCCATGCACATAGCATGTGCTCAAGGATCCTTTGCTGAACCAATCCCCACAGACTCTTCAACCTCACACATTTAAGTGAATCTGACTGAAGGCAGGAGAAGAAGGGGACGACAGAGGATGAGATGGTTGGATGGAATCACCGACTTTATGGACTGGACATGAGTTGGAGCAAGCTCCGGAAGTTGGTGATGGACAAGGAAGTCTGGGGTGCTGCAGTCCTTGGGGTCCCAAAAAGTGGGACTCGACTGAGCGACTGAACTGAACTGAACAGAACCTGAGTGAAGAGATCTCCCTGTCTGCTTAGGGTCCCTGCCCTGTTTTCAAAGGGCACAAAGGGTGAATTTCTCTCTCTGTTGATTTGTTCATAGTCATTATCTGTTTTTTGAATGTTTGTTTTCCTGTGTTTTTGATAAACCTGAATTGATTGCAAGGGTAAGATAAGAACTTCCTTTCCCCAGGGCTATATTCATTCTTCCCAATTGAGCTGGAAAACACTATTATTAGTTTTACCAACCCTTGAAAGAACTTCTCCCTAATATATTGTTTCTAGGAGACACTGGGAAATTCTTAAGCCAGGGTAACCACTATGAAAGATCTGGAAAGAATCAAGAATAATGAGAATGTCTGAAAGAATTTGGTCTCTTGAGCAAACTAGCCTATTTCTAATAATTTCATTATTTTTACTAACATGATTTTTTTGAACTTCTAAAATAAATGTGTACCATAGTCGTCTCTTCTCCTTGGGGCTCTAGCAATAATATCCACCATTTATGGAGCATTCATTATGTTCTGGTCACTCAACACAGACCTAATTTGACCTTTACAATAATCCTATGAGAAACGTGCCAGAAACTGAGGATCAGAAAAATTAAATGATTTGGTCACATCTACTAACGGATGGAGAAGGGATTTGAACTCAAGGCAAAATGAAGCTAAAGCCCTACCCTACTGGGCTGCTTCCCTAAAACACGAGTACACCGTTCTGTAGCCCAACAGAAAGTGAACTCAGTTAAAAATAAGCACACAGACCGAAGACTTATCTCTCCCAGGGTACAGTGTTCACTGCCTCTCAGAAAATTTCAGCTTAACACCCTGAGATTAGTTAGCCTTGCATCTCTGATCCATGGAGGTCTGTTTAATTCAAGTCACATGTGGGCATTTTGACTCCAATTATAACGTCAGTTCTAAATCTGTTGGCATGTCACAGAGGCGCAAGTTAAAACCCAGGAAAGAACTTGAGCCGTTACTGTTCCCAAGCAGAAACATCCTTGGAAGCTTATCTGAACAGAAGGCCTATCTGAAACCTTGGAGGTTTGCCCAGCCTTGGTTTCCTGTCTAACTGAAAGCAGAGAGACCCAGACTTGGAGCCAAGAAGTTCGCACTTGTGGGATCAGCAACCTAAATTTGAGGATTTGGACTCGTAAGGCCAGATGCAGCCTGCAGCCAGGACCTTGCCGGCATCACCATTGCAATGCACCCAACAGTACGAGCAAAAACTTGCAGAAGGTGTCATAAATGAAGTAACAATACAGCAACGCGAACCAACCTCCGGCAGAGAGGGGGAAACACATCCCCCCACCCGGGAGTATTTTTATAGATTACTCCGCTATCCTTGGCATCCAGAAAACATCTTTTGCTATCTGTGATCATGCTGGAACTAACATGTACTGAGCACTCGCCATGTTTCTGATGCTCTACTTAGCACCTTGCACATATCATTTCAGTGGTGACGGATTGTAAAGAAAGTGGCTGAAAAGCCAAATGTGAAATGCAAGGGTTTCTACAGAGGGTATGTTTTTGGCACAATCTTTGCTCAGAAGGAGCCAGCTCTGTTTTAGAGCTCCACCACCTCACCTGCCTGCTCTGTCTTCTAGACCCCAGCCAAAGGTCACCTTGAGTCAAGATGCTTCATTGTAGGGCCACAGCCATGACTGCAGGAATGACCCCATCACCTACTTTGGGAAGCAGAACCTCTGAGGCATCCAAGGTCCTTCAGCAGACATTTCCGGCCACCTCCCAGTGATGCTTCCTGCTTTGGCTACACTTAACCCCACAATCAAACCGTATCTCTTCCCTGCCGAATACCCTCCCTTAGATTAGAGGAGACGTAGCAACATCTGTGGGAGAAAGGGGAACATTTCTTCACGTGTTGTTTTTCTTAGGAGGGAGGAAATTTCCTGGATATTTCATAGCAGACTTCCTGTCCCGTTGATCAGAATTTATCATGACCTATTTCTAAATCCAGCCTTCACAGGAATGTGATTATCTTAGACTCATTGGGATCTACCAATGAGCTGAGGATAGGGGTGACGTCTCCAGAGTCATGTGAGCAGAGGTAAACACTACAGTAAGTGGAGGCTGGGAAGGGAGAGACAAAGGAACGAGACCCTGTGTAGTGGCCACCTGTGTCCTACACAGGCCTCCATATTTCACACCTGGGACTGTCCTTCCCACCTCTGCCCCAGACAAAGTCTTACGTTCCTTCAAGTATCACCACTCCAGAACTGGGTCTTGCTATTCTGTTTTTTCACTGAAGCATAATCACTTTACAATGCTGTGTTAGAAAGTGAATCAGTTACGTGTATATACACATCAGTTCAGTTCAGTTCAGTCACTCAGTCGTGTCCGACTCTTTGCGACCCCATGAATCGCAGCACACCAGGCCTCCCTGCCCATCACCAGCTCCCAGAGGGATGCCAACAAACACATGAAAAGACGCTCAACACCTGTAATTGTTAAAGAAATGCAAATCAAAACCACAGTGAGGTATCACCTCACACAGGTCAGAATGACCGTCATCAAAAAAATCTAAAAACAATAAATGCTGGAGAGGTCGTGGGGAAAAGGCAACTGTCTTGCACTATTGGTGGGAATGTAAATTGGTACAGCTCCTATACAGAACTGTACGGTAGGGAGATTCCTGAAAAGACTAAGAATAGAATTATCATATGATCCAGCAATCCCCGTACTGGGCATATCCCCTGAGAAAACCATGTTCCCACTGTTTTTAAGGAACAGAAATCTGTCCCTCTATATTTAAATGCCACTCTGTACCTTCGTGGGTTTTCCTCCTGGCTCAGCTGGTAAAGAATCCACCTGCAGTGTGGGAGACCTGGGTTTGAAGCCTGGATTGGGAAGATCCCCTGCAGAAGGGAAAGGCTACCCACTCTAGTATTCTGGCCTGGAGAATTCCATGGACTGTATAGGCCATGGGGTCGCAAAGAGTTGGACAAGACCGAGCGACTTTCACTTTCA
Source organism: Cervus canadensis (assembly GCF_019320065.1). Classification (NCBI taxonomy): domain Eukaryota; kingdom Metazoa; phylum Chordata; class Mammalia; order Artiodactyla; family Cervidae; genus Cervus; species Cervus canadensis. Next base: position 14,954,432 of record NC_057398.1, on the reverse strand, counting down.
CTGTACCCACCTCTATCACAGCACTTACATCTTCTTCTTCTTTTTTACAGATACCTTCTTTTTTTCCACTCATTCATTTTTTTTAATTTATTTATTTTTAATTGAAGGATAGTTGTGGTACAGTATTGTATTAGTTTCTACCAAACAGCAACATGAATCAGCCATAGGTTTACCCATGTCCCCTCCCACTTGAGCGTACCTCCAACTTCCCTCCCCACCCCACCACTCTAGGTTATTCCCAAGCCCCAGTTTGAGTTCCTACGGTGGTTTCCTATTGGCCAGATACCTTCTTTTTACATGTATCTCTTCCAGATGGACTAGGAGCTCTCTGATCAAAAAAGCCATATATTAGCCAATGTTGTATTTCCAGCATCTAGTTGAAATAAAATAGGTGCTCAATAAATGTTGGCTTGAAATGATTTCTGAATCTTCTCTGTGAAAGTCTATTTCATCATTACTTAGAATGGAGGGTGGGGGTGAAGGCTTGATTTAAAAAGTGGAAGAGAATAAAGGATGACTCTGTTATTGGTTTGTTTGAAATAATTTTTAACCTGCCTAGTTAAAAAAGAAAAAAAGAGGCAAGGGAGCAGGGGTGCCAGGTATTATGCATTGTACCTCGTGTCTCTGTGCCTGTATTCCCCACAGCACACAGGAGAGGGTGGGCTATGGTGCTTCAGGCCTCATCCGTCTATGCTCAGATTCAAAGACTGACACATTTCCTAACTTGCCCAAAGCTCTGGCAGGGAAAACTCGGCTCCCCAAACCCAGGTCATTCTAGTGCAGCAATAACCAGCTGGGTTTTCAGCAACTTGGATGGAGCCATCTGTTTTCCCAGCCCACATAAAAATATGCACAAGAAAGGTGCAAATCAGCAAATCTACAGCTTCCAGGGGACCCAGCTGGGATGCACCCTCCCTTTGGGGACCGTTGCAAGGTAAATCTGGTGCTGGAAGACAGAGGGCCAGCAGCAAGGCTAAGGGGGCTAAGCCAATCCAGACTCCAGGGTCGTCCCTTTCCTGCCCATGCCTAGAATAGAGCCCATCTGGCTCCCTGGCCACGTGGCCATTGTGCCTGTGTGAGGGGCACCGCTGAGCTTGCTGAGAGCCCGGAAAATTACCAGCGGCCTCACGCAGTTCCCACCGGGCCACCGGGAACTGGCCACAGAGGAACTCCCTTCTCTGACACTCCTGGGTCCTCTGACTGTCTGGTCAACCCTCGCGTTCCCACATAACCAGCGTGGTGAGCCCAGGTGGTCGGGAACAGAGGGGCTTTTTGTGTCCTGGTCTTAGAGAAGAGAGCGCCTTAGCTTTTCCCATGTATCTCCCTTCCGTGGCTGCGGCTTCTCCTTTCTGACCACGCCACATCACAGAAGGGGATTTAGAGCTGTCTTGGCTCTCCGGCAAAGCCACAGAGAACAGTAGATTCCACATGAAAAACGGAATAAAATGAGGGTGCTGTTACCCAGCCACCCAGGTGCAGGCAGCTTTTGGCAGCCTAGGACCCGGCAGTGATTTAGAAGGGTCTTTCTCCAAGTCATTACAGTTAATTGTCACCGAGCTACAGATTCATCGGCAGGCAAAGAGCCAGCTCCAAATCCCCAGGGAATTTCAGATGGATTAATAAGCAAAGTGGCATGCATGTAAGGCATCTGAGCCTCTATAAAGAAATGATTTCATTATTTCTTTATGCCTCACTCCGGGACCCCATGCTTATTATATGCTCTCCTCCACATCGTGGACGGCATCTGTCCAGCAAGGCTCCAGGTCAGAGGAAATTACTGTGCTCCTTGTTTCTAATTTAGCAACACGCTGTCACCACGGGATTTAGGGCGCTTTTCACGACTCCTGACTCATCTCAGAAAGATGCATTTCTACCTGATCACCTTGTAGACTCAGTGGTATTTTGCTGTTGAACCAAAATTCTGCGTAGAGGTACTGATGCAGTCCTAACAGATAGCATGAATGGGATCACCACAATTTGCGTATAGAAAGCCGTGTGCGCAGTCGGGAGCCAAAACAGTAGTTTAATTGACATCATACACAGAAACAGGGGATCTGTTAATTAGAGCTGGTGCTGAACAAAAAAGACATGTCCTGAGCTTTGAACATAACTTCTCTTACAGTTTCTTTTTCTTTGATTTTTGTGCTAAGGTCTCTATCATTACTCCTAAGAAGAAGGAATCTCAGAATTACCCAGAAAGTATACTGCTGTTTGGCATAAACTCCTCCTGGCTCACTCTGCCCCACAAACCCTGCTAGTCCAGAGGTGAGGGAGAGAGTTGCGTTTTGGCTAAATTCCACTTCATGGCAAATGATTGGTGCCTGGACTCGTCTTTCTTTGCTGCTTGTGAATTTTCACTCTAAGCCTTCTCTCTGTCACATTAACCCAAGAAGCACAGGTTAATGAAAAAATGAAGAGCTTTACTTTATAAATGAAACATTCTCTAAAAAAGCAGAAACAAAGAGAACAAATATCTATAGTGGAAAAAGAAAAGTTTGTCTGAATTGTTTAAGAGTAATGATTTAATGACCGTGTTGCTACTTCAAGATATTCATCTTTTGCTCATTATTGCCATTTCCTATTTAAATTTTTCAACGTGACTGAGGAGTCTATCATACCAAGCCCAAGCTTCCAATATTTAAAAATTGCATGATAATAATGCAAGTAGATAATAATCTACTTGTTCCAAGCTCATAAGCTAGTCAGGCAAGACTGGTGGACTAATCCTTCATGGCAGGAGTTGGCAGACTTTTTCTGTATAGAGGGCCAGAGAGTAAATATTGTATGTTTCATGGGCCATGCAGGTTCTATTTCAGCTGTTCCACTCTATCCTTGTTATTACAGAAGCAGCAATACCCAATACATGAATGATTGAATGTGTCTGTGTTGCAATAAAACTTCTATAAAAACAAACCACAGACCAGATTTAGCTCCTAGGTCATTGTTCACCAACCTCTGCTTCATAACGAGGCCCTAATATATTTTCTTCTTTGGCTAAACAATGAGTGGGAGCTTGCAAAATCAAAACCATTCTGAGGGGATAACACATCCGCACATGAGATGGTAGCCAGCACACAACAAAAAACTGGATTTCTTCCTTCTACTTTCTAACAATAATAATAACTGACAATTTAACAGCTGTTTTCAGCTTAGAAAGTACATATTTTCTACTTGAAATGCAATTTCTGTGAGATATTAGTAGTATCATCATGAGATAGCAGTAGTATCATCGTAATGCAGATTGGTTATTGTCTTGGACTTCTGGTTTCTGGGACTAGCAGGTATGTTAGCCAAACCAATTATCCTATGGAAAAAAAAAACTATGGAAATGCTGACTATAATACAAAAAGCATCAATCTAAAAGTATCCAAGAGCTAACAAGATAGGAAGCAACTACCAGGCCTAATACTAAATAGACAAAATATTAAACTAGTGCAAAAGCAACTTGGCCCTAATAATATTTGCTGATCCTGGCAAAGTTGAGCTTTCCTTTTGGTGACTTTATCAGATGATCAGGATAGAAATCAAAGCGTAGGTCCCATAAAAGCTAGAAAATCTACTGAGAAATCACCGCTATAGTAAACTCGAACCTCAAAGGAATAACCCCTGGGGTAAGAGACCCAGAAGTGAAGCACCATTCCTAAAAATTCACAGATTTCACATCCCCAGGTAGATCAAAGACCCTGAAGCCTTAAACTGGGTTTAAGGTTATACTTCCTCCAGCCATCTTTCCAAAGCAAATGTAAATCATATCTGGAAGAAGACACATATAATTTATCCTGGGCCTCAAATTACTCCAACAATTTTCTAAGTACAAGGATCTAGCATACATCAAGAAAATTAGCTAACAGTTAAAGCTTCAGCACATCAGCCTAAAATAGATTTGCCAATACTTCAGCTATGAGAGTTACCAGAGACAATTTAGAGAGCAGGAATGTTTACTATTCTTAAAGGGGAAAAAAAAAGGGCAGGCTTGATAACAGAAAACTATAAAAATGACAGCATACATTTTCCTTTAAAAAACCAATCGAACATCTAAAAAGGGAGAGCAAAATGAAACTTAGTACAAGTTTTTAATAGCGGATTAGACATACTAAGAAAGAAAATCAGATGTTAGTAGCCTCATATTTGAAGGAGAGGTACCCCAATATCCCACAATTAGCAAGTGCTCAAAAGTGATGTTTATTTCTTTGGATCAGAAGTCCCACTGGCTTTCCAATATGGTGCCAACTTTGTCATTATATGTGTTTATATTGCTAAGTGAGAGAGAAAAACTTACCTTCTTCTCTTGCCACCTTAAGCCGATAATTTTCAATCCAACTTTGGAGCCCCATTCTGTCCCCTGACAACAAACTCTCCGTTGGGTCACCAAGACATTGATCCTTTTGTCCTATCTAGGAATTTTGGTCTTGAGAGCAAATTCACTTGATCTGCCACAATGGAATTCAAGTTCTTACCTTTAGTTTTAATTTGTTCTAAATAATGAAATGAAAAAAGAACAGCCTGCTTCTCATCAGAGGGCCCTTGTGTTTAATAGTATGCATGCTCAGTTGTGTCTGACTCTTTGTGACCCATCAGTCTCCTCTGTCCATGGGATTTCTCAAGCAAGAATACTGGATTGGGTTGTCATTTCTTTCTCCAGGGGATCTTCTTGACCCAGGGATCAAACCTGCATCTCCTGCGGCTCCTGCATTGGCAGGCAGATTCTTTACCACTGAGCCACCTGGGAACTCCGCTTCTGTTTAATTACCAAATATTTAAAAGTTGGGAATTGAAGAAAAAGCAGTGAAAGAAATGTTAATAAATTGTTTCTTCATTTAAAATTATTTAAAATTCTATCAATGAGAGTATTAGATCTACTGGTATTCCCAGGCCGAGAGAGAGGGCTTTGGAATCTTATAGTCAAATAGTCCTTGACACTGCCCTTAGCCTGATGCTCCAAAGTTCCCTTGACCTCTTTTGTAACTAACTTTACTGTGACTGAACTCTGCCCAGATGACTTCACAGTGATCACAAAGTCTTGGCCAAATCAATAGGATTGAGGTTTTTTTGGCTTCCAATAACAGATGATGGCTTCCCTGGTGGCTCAGAGGGTAAAGCATCTGCCTGAAATGTGGGAGACCTGGGTTCGATTCCTGGGTCAGGAAGATCCCCTGGAGAAGGAAATGGCAACCCACTCCAGGATTCTTGCCTGGAAAATCCCATGGATGGAGGAGCCTGGCAGGCTACAGTCCATGGGGTCGCAAAGAGTCAGACACGACTGAATGACTTCACTTCACTTCAACAGATGATAGTCCAAACAATATCCCTGCCCTAATTTTGTGTTATAGTTTTCATGAATTTTAAGCCCCACTAAACTAACAATATGCATTGTATTTATCATCCACTCTTTCTATGGCTCTTCATTCCTTTTGTGATTTCTGGGATAAATTTCCCCTTGTCCAAAGAGTTCCCTTTAGCATTTCTCTTAGTGTAGGTCTTCTGGTGGTGAATTCCATGTTTTTATTTGTCTAGAAAAACACTTATTTCACTTTCATATTTGAAAAGTATTTTCACTGGGTAATCAATTCCTGGTTGATATCTTTGTTTTTTCTTTTGCACTTTGGAGGCATGATTGGGTTGTCTTCTGGCTTTTATTTCTCTTTTGAGAAAATAACTATCAGTCTGATTGATGCTTCTTTAAAGGTAATGAGTCAGTTTTTTCTGGATGCTCTTAAGACTTCGGTTTGCAGAAATTTTACAATCACAAGCCTAATCGATTGTGACTTCTTTTGTTCTTATCCACCTTGGAGTTTGTAGCACTTCTTTGATATATTTCATCAGTTTTGGGGGAAGGGGAAACCTTAGCTCTTATTTGTTTCATATATTGCTTCTGCACTATCATCTCTTTCATTTCTTCTGTGACTCCAACTTTATGTACATCAGATCTTTTCTCCATGTTCTATGTATCTCTTATGTGATTTTGCACATTCTTAAACCTTTTGCTCTCTGTCCTTCAATCTGAATACTTTATCATCTGATTAAATACTAAATTATATGATAAATATTGATTTATCATCCAGTTAACAAGTACTCTTTTTCATGTTCAAATAAGATTAAATCTTCTATTTTCATCCTAATTTCAGTTACTACTTTTTTCAGTTCTAGACATTCCATTTGATGTTTTTATAGACTTTAGTCCTCTAGTGAAATTCTCCCTTTGACATCTATTTTTCTCAAATATATTAATCAAGTTTTTAAAAAATCCATGTCTCATAATCCTGATATCTAGGGGCTTCCCTGGTGGCTCAGATGGTAAAGAATCTGCCTACAATGCAGGAGACCTGGGTTGGACCCCTGGGTCAGGAAGATCCCCTGGAGAAGGGAATGGCAACCCACTCCAGTATTCTTGCCTGGAGAATTCCATGGACAGAGGAGCCTGATTAATACATTAATTTTGAAAAAATACATGTCTCATCATCCTGATACCTAGGTTAACTATGGATCTGTTTCGATTATGAGATTTTGTTTAGCATTCTGTTTCTTTGTATGTCTAGTAATATTTTATTGACCGTACAATGTTGTTTATGCAAAATTGCAGATTTTAGGATGATGTTATCTTTCTCCAAAGGTGATTTATCCTATCCTTTGGCAGACAGCCACAGTAAATAAGAAACTGGGCTGATTCACACAGCTTGTTGTCTCCATAAGTCTTTATATACCTCTGGCATGTAAATTGAGAATCTGGGGTATTTACTAGTGAAACCGACGGTAGTCATCAGTTGGATCCATTAAACTATTAACAATAACCATGTTGTTATTAATAAATAATAAACTGTAACCTGCCTTCAATGATCAAGCTCACTGCAGTTGTTTTTGCAAGAAAACATATCCTCCAAGTGTCATATAGTGTAAACAATAAGATGTTTGCCTATTATTTTTCAGGAACTTGGAGTGAGCAGTGTCCAGGTCAAGCTCCAGCCTATAAAACTGGCTGGAACCACTAACCTAACATGTGGGCATGTGTGAGTGTCTGATTCATGACCTTTTGGTGTTGAGGGCCCAAAACTCCATCCTCAAGACATGCTAACACTACCATTTTCTGAATATGCATCCCACGAAGAAGCATGTATCTTAGCTGTGTCTGCACGGAACAATTGCCTCATCTTTCTCTCACCGCCAGTCACTTTTCCCCGCCACGCCTCAGACCACCCTGCTTCTTTATCCCAGAAACATCCCAAGCCCCTCACCTACAGGGAGGTGGACTCGAGGCTGGTTCTCCTGTCTCCTCACTGGGACGCTGCCTGAATAAACCTTTTCTCCGCCGCAATCCTCAGGCTCTCAGCATTTGGTGTGCAGGACGCCTGGCAGATGAGCCTGGTTCTGGAACACAGGAAGTCCTCCCAAGCAGACCTTGACCTCCAGGTTTTATCTTCTTACCCTCCCCAAACTGCTCCAAACTCCCTTTTGCTCTTAACCTGCTTTCTGCTTGACTTTTTAGTCTCTTGCCAGTACATCTTAAGAATTTAACAAATGCCTCTAGATGAATACCAGAGTACCCTCTACATCTCTCTTATCTCAGGAGACCTTGGCCTCAGGTCCTATCTTCCTAGGCAGTCCTGAACTCCAATTTTTGTCTCCCTAGCTGTATGAGACTGCTGGAAGCTCTGATGGATTCTCTGCCTCTTAGTATCTACCTTCTGCCCAATTCTCAGCTTTTCCTTCTATGCCCAAAATTGGCAGATTACCTGAATGTGGCCAGAGAATATTGTGCATGTTAGTCGCTCAGTCGTGCCTGACTCTTTGCAACCCCATGGACTGTAGCCCACCAGGCTCCTCCATCCATGAGATTTTCCAGGCAAGAATACTGAGTGGGCTGCCATTTCATTCTCCAGGAGACCTTCCTGACCCAGGGATCAAACCCAGGTCTCCTGCATTGCAGGTGGATTCTTTACCAGCTGAGTTACCAGGGAAGCCCAGAAAATATTGGATTTATCTTAATAATTTCTCTTCTTCTGGGATCTTGACTCCTCAAGTCCTGGATGTTTTGGTCGCTTTTGATGTCTTATCAAAAAATGTGTACTTTGTGTTTTTATATGGATTTTCTAGGTCTTTTCAACAGGAGACTTGATCAGCTGTGAAATACTCCATTATAGTCAGAAGTAGGATAAGCTTCCTATAACAGAAACATAAAATTTTCCTCTCTCTGTTTCATCTTCCTGCTTATATCAGGTACAAGAAAATTAGGCTCTAGATCCCTTTTCAGATATGTTAGAATCTTCTTCCAACACCACTTAAATGTCTTATGGCCTCATTACTTTAGCGCTAAGCCTACCTGGTTCATGATTCTGAATATACCCAGACCTTCAAATAAGAGACTGTATCTATCACTTGTTGCTTCTAGTTCAATGTCAGGGCAGTCATAATTCCCTAATCTTTGCTTTCAAGCTTTAGGCTAATCTCTGCTAACTTCCAAATTTCTATAATTTAGTGAGGTTCTCCTTATTGTCTAGAGATGGGATTTCCTTATTTGTTCTGCAAAAATTTACTTGGCCCTGATAACTTCTTGATCCTTTGCTTGTTGAGCCTATACATTCATTACAAAATGCCTCTAAAGGAGGAAAATATGAGACAATTCTATGTAAGTCTGTTCATATGCCCATTGCTATTCTTCCATTTCTTTTAAAAATATCTTTTAACTATATTTAGAATCCATCCAGTGAGGCTCATTTATTACAGTCCCATTAGTCATTATTAAACCAATTAAAATATATCATTCAGTAGACATTGTATTGAGCCTCATTTCAAATGCATATGTTGGAACCACAATGGATCACTGTGTTGTTGTCAGATATGGTGGCTTTTCATCTGTTGCTGATAAAGATGGAACTGTTTTTTGAAAAGTAAAAGCCATCTGCAGCTGCTTTGAAAGTCAATTGACATTTTGTTAATTAGCATTTATTTACAGTAGTTGAATAACAATAGCAAACTACAATAAGAAATGAGCAGTTAACATTGAAAAAAAAAAAAGCTGGTGACATTAAGTTTCATCATTTGGCATCAAGTTAAAAGCACAAATTCTTTCAGAGACTAAAAGGGGTGTCACTGAAGTCTGTTTAAATGTAAAAAACTAGAAAGGGAACGGGAGATCTCACAGAGGTGGGGTTAAGGTGCAGCTCTTGGGTCTGAGAATGGAACAGATGAGCAAACCCCAGTTAAGCCAAGGGGGAGGATAAAAAGTAGATAAAATTATTTCCTTATTAAGTGGCTTTTAAACACAAGCCAAATTATCACTGGAATTTTGGCCGAGAGCAGATTCCAAATGACTTGATGATCAAATTAAGATGTCACACTCAACTCAGGTCCTGAATTGTTACCATCAGCCTCTGGACATGAAGCAGTTAGAGAGTGAGGGGAAAAGAGAGGGGCTGGCTTTGTCAGGAACCACTTTGACATGTTAAAATTAGGTGTCAGAAAAAAAATACCCACAGTTTTTTTTACTTCTTGCTTGTTTTGTTCCCTCCATATAACTGCTAGAGCATAGTATGCAAGTCAAAACTGAAAGCAACTAGATATTTCATAAGAGAGAGCCAGTGCTATGTTATCAACAAACAAATCACAGTTTCACCAATAATCCATAGAGACAGACATTTGCCTCTTCTATAGTCATCCCCATAACTGGCACCAATACTAAATTTTCGTTGATGAAGGAGAAAAAATAAATTATTCTTCTGTTTTATCTTTTAGGAATGTTAATGTACTTTCTAACACAGGTCCAAAGTGTCTAAACTTTTGTATTGAGAAGCAGGGCTATTGGCTGCTTTTTCTTTCTTAAAAATGCTGGTTTTGCCTCTCAATTTCAATACTCTGCAGCATTTTTTTCTTTTTCCAGGAGGCCCACAAAATAAAGTGTATTTTC